>NW_028318013.1:631818-789772 GCF_062004578.1 Staurois parvus
GGCTAGTCCTTCGGTCACGAGTTGGTGAGAAGGGCTGGGGGTCTGACACCGCGTCCGTCACAACACTCATTTTCTTTAACTTACATGATCAAAGCAGAAGTGTTTTTTTTTTTTTTAGTTTTTTTGTCTATACTTTGCATATAAACTCAATATCACCAATAGAAAGTCTTGTCCTGAAAACACTATATGCATTTCTTTGTTATTTTAAGTAGATACAACATTTTCAAAGAATGAACATGACCATAGCAGAAATGTTAAAATTGCTTTAATCTGTAAGAGATGTACAGGAAAGACATCGAAGTGGTTAAAATGTTTATTTGTTAGAAAAAAAATCTAAATAATGAAGAATATATAAAATATGATAAAAATATAAATTTGAAAACTAAAACCAAAAATCACCAAAAACCATTATAATTTTCCTTTAGGAGGTAAGATGAGATGTGTCGATTTCCTGTTACTATCCCTTCTCCGCTGTCAAGAATCTTAAATAGTATGGCCCTCTACTTCCTAACTTTAGTCCTCATCAGTAGACACTGCCAAATTACTGAGACTGAGGTGGATCAGCTAAAACATCATCCATTTCACTGTAGAGTTTCATCAGATGAAGCACTTGTCATTTGGTCCAAAAAATAAGGACTGTATCTGTCACCTAAACTAGAAAGCCTCTTAAAACAAGGCAAAGCAACAGGTTCTGATAAAAGCTGCTCCCCACAGCAGTGTATACATATCTTCCTTGCGTTCATCACCATAAGTGAAAAGAAGAATATTTTAAAGCCCACATTTGATCTTATTCATTCTGCCCCAATGTAATCCCCATGTGGCCAACTGTCAAGCACCAGCATTGTCACATGAGAGGAAAGTGAGTGACCTACATGGTCCACTATATCCAGAAGTACGTTTTTTTTTGAACAGTGGTTGGGGAGTGAAAAAAAAAACAAGTTTAAGCAGCTGCATGGCTGCACTAAAGTAAACTTGATGCCTTTGGTAGGTCACGGAGTAAAAGAAAGAAAAAGTGACATGAGATAAATTATTACTTATTATGCAAATATATTCTAAAATGGGCTGGACATATTTGTTGGTAGCGCTGGAAAAGATTATAAACAATTTAATCCTATTGACATTTCAAAGTAATGGTTTTCTTTCATTAGTACCATGTCTTCAATCTTTTAATCAGTTAGCCATATTTAAATGTAGAAAAGTAGTCAATCTTCTGTTTAATATCATTGTGTGCACATGAAAAGAGCTGCCTTAGGAAACAAAAAGAAAATAGTAGACCAGCATGTCAAAGGTAAAGTCTATCACCAAGCAGGTTGATATAACTGTGACTACAGTTGCAAATAGTATTAAGTTATTTTAGGTCCATGAACATATAGCCAACCTCCCTGGACATGGCCGCAAGAGGAAATCACTTAAGCTTCAACAGAAGAATGGTGTGAATGATAGACAAAGAGCCAAGGAAAGCAGCCAAAGAAACACAAGCTGAACGTCAAGGTCAAGGTACAACAGTGTCTGTTTGCACCCTTCATTATTTTTGAATGACACTGGGCTCAAAAGGAAAAAGAACCACAAGGATTCTACTGCTGAACTAGAAAAAAAATTTAAAAAAGCCAAACTAGTTTGCTAAATACTGACAAGCCACACTGCTTCTGGGTTAATGTTCTTTGGGCAGATGAGACAAAACTGCAGCTTTTGGGCAAGTCAAATCAGCTCCATGTTTACAGATGGAAAAAATACTTTTAAAGATGAAACACCATACCTACTGTGAAACATGGAGAAGGCTCATTTATGTTTTGGGGCTGCTTTGTTGCATCTGGCATGGCCTGCTTCGAATCTGGGCATGGTACAATGAAATTTTAAGACTCAAATCTGTGCAGGGTACAATTAAATCTTAAGACTATCAATGAATTCTGCAGCAAAACCTACTGTGTCAGAAACACAGAGCTAAAAGAGAATGGCTAAGAACAAAATGTTGAACTTTTCTGAAGTGGCCTTCTATGAGCCTTGACCGAATCCTACAAGCATCTATGGAAAGAGCTGAAACATGCAGTCTGGAGAAGGCACCCTTCAAACCTGATACAGCTGAAGTGCTTAGCTCAAGAAGAATGGGCCAAACTACCCGTTGACAGGTACAGAAATCTCACTGAGAGTTACAGAAATCGCCTGCTTGCTTCTCAAAGTGTGCAACAAAAATTAGATTAAGGGTCCCATCATTTTTGCTCATGCCTTTTTTATTTTATTTTTATTTTATTATTTAAAATATTCTGTTGAATCAAAAATATAGGCTAAGTGATTTTATCAGAATTGGGATAGACAATGATATATGCCAATTACTTTAGTCAGTTTGTAAATTGTGAGTTTTTTTTATTCATGAAAGTGTACCAACACATTTTTTGATAACTGTATTTACACATTTAATTTATTATATTTAGGACTAAATATTAAATACACATTTTAAAACGTTGTATTATGTTAGGTTAAAAATAAAATACTGCATATAAATTTTTCATATTTACTACACAGTCAGCAAGTGGAACACTAGCGTCTACTGCTATGCTGTTGAGAAAGAGCTTGAGCTTTCTCTGTTGAGAAAGAATTTGATCTTGTGCTGTTTACCTCCATCCAGAATACACACAGTCCACAAATGATACCCTATTGTCTTATTACTGTTTTATTAAATAGCTCAGAATGAGTTAAAAGCACCATTTATTAAATGTATATTTCTAAAACAAAGATTACATAAAAGAACACTTTACAAGTTGAAAATAAAAATGTCCAAAACTATTCTAGTTTTCCTTTAAATACATTTAGACAATATTCATATGTATTCCTTCATGTTCTCTGACCCCCTTAGTTATCTAGAAATGTTTAGCAGATTTCACATGCCTTGCCTTAAGTTCAAGCCCAAAAAGCGCTATCAGTCTTAGTCATCTGTCAAATACTTGCGCTACAACCTGCCTGCTTTGCAGCTGTGGTGATAAGATATTAGCCACATGAAGGAAGTGCGTTGTTTTGGACTGACTCATAGGTTTGCATTGTGACAAAACACTGTAAAGCACAATTAGGGTATAACACTAAAAAATGGAAAGCAGAGTCTGAGGCAGCCCATAGAGGAGTCATTTTTTTTTTTGGTTGAATAAGAAAAAAATGACTCTACTCCCCCATTCACATAGAGTGTGAATCCTCCCTGGTTTGTCTTTGTATTCTGACAGTCGGCACACCTCTCTGCCATCAAAATACACTGATCAGTACTGTCAATTATAGCCTGCGGCGCTAATCAAGCAGGAGAAATCTGACAGAATTTGATTGGTAGTTCGACTTCTGTGCAACCTCCCTGCCCATACATGAATTGAAATTTGGCTGGTCCCTAATGAACTGTGCCCACACTGCATGAGTTAACTGCTTGTTTTGTCCAGAGGCACAAGGAAAAGCTATACTTACCTGATCCCTTGTTCCTCTGGAAAACAGCGCTCCCCTATGTCCAGCAGTGGACTGTTCCTGCCACACTCATGTCCAGAGCCGGTCTATGGACGTGATGACTTAGGAACCGTCCATTTACAAGATCATTAGTGTTGGGGGGGCAGGAGCGGTGGGGACCGGTCTTGCGCTCGAAGGATCAGCGGATTAGGTAGGTGTATCTTTTCTCTGCAATCCCCGATACAAAAGTGAGCAGGTAACCCATGCAGTGCAGGCACAACCCCACTGCATGGGAAAATAAAGATTTTGCCCGGAGTTCTTCTTTAACTACTTAACCCTTAGGTCAAGTCTGACATTTCTGTCATACATGTAAAAATCAGCATTTTGTTTACTAAAAAAGTTACTTAGAACTCCCAAATATTATATTTTTTTTTAAGCAGAGACCCTGGAGAGTAAAATGGTGGGTGTGCAATTTTGTTTGTCACACAATATTTTCACAGCAGTTTTTTTAAATGCAAATTTTGAGGAAAAAATAAATTTTAATGAATTTTAGTACACGCAAACACAATATAATGCCCATTTTTTTGTAAAATAGGTGATGTTACGCCAAATAAATAGATACCTAACATGTAATACAGTGAAAACAATCTGCACAGTTAATCATAAAAGTCCATAAACGCATGAAAAAAAATGCATATAAAATAAAACTAGAAAATACAATAAATAGTGATTGCTGCTGACACCAATTATAACATCCTTAATGATGCAGTGCAATCCCATTGAAAAATTGTTTCAGTCCTTAATTCAAAACAATATAATGGTCCTTCATTATCCAAAAAAAGCTGTATTTCCTCCACCACCATGATGTGATTTATCTCTTTAATCCTCTTTTCTCAAGCTCTGTGAAACATGTGAACACCCAGTAATAATGTGTGCTCACCTTGTGCAATGGACCTCAATACAGATCAAGGTCATAACACACTTGTTGCCCTACCTTGGACATACAGGTGCATCTCAATAAATTAGAATATCAAAAAGTTAATTTATTTCAGTAATTCAATTCAAAAAGTGAAACTCACTTACTATATAGATTCATTACACACAGGGTGATATATTTCAAGCATTTCTTTCTTTTAATTTTGATGATTATGACTTACAGCTAGCGAAAACCCAAAATTCAGTATCTCAGAAAATTAGAACATTGTGAAAAAGTTCAATATTGTAGACTCACGGTGTCACACTCTAATCAGCTAATTAACTCAAAACACCTGTAAAGGTTTCCTGAGCTGTTAAATTGTCTCTCAGGGTGGCTCGGTAGGTTACACAATCATGCGGAAGACTGCTGACTTGACAGTTGTCCAGAAGACAATCATTGATACCCTCCACAAGGAGGGTAAGTAACACAAAAAAGTCACATTGCTAAAGAAGCTGGCTGTTCACAAAGTGCTGTATCCAAGCATATTAATGGAATGTTGAGTGGAAAGAAAAAGTGTGGTAGAAAAAGGTGCACAAGCAACAGGGATAACCGCAGCCTTGAGAGGATTGTGATGCAAAGGCCATTCAAGAATTTGGGGAAGACTCACAAGCAGTGGACTACGGCTGGTGTCAGTGCTTAAATAGCCACCACACATCCAGGTATCCAGGACATGGGCTACAACTGTCGCATTCCTTGAGTCAAGCCACTCCTGGAACAAGAGACAACGTCAGAGGCGTCTTACCTGGGCTAAAGAGAAAAAGGACTGGACTGCTGCTCAATGGTCAGGCTGATTGCCTCCATGCCACGCCGCACTGATGCAGTAATTCATGCAAAAGGAGCCCTGACCAAGTATAGAGTGCATACTATACTGTACATGGACATACTTTTCAGAAAGCCAACATTTCTGTATTAAAAATCCTTTTTTTATTGGTCTTATGTCATATGTAATATTCTAATTTTCTGAGATACTGAATTTTGGGTTTTCACTAGCTGCAAACCATAATCACCAAAATTAAAAGAAACGCGGGAAAAATATCAATTGTGTGCAATTAATCAATATAATATATGAGTTTCACTTTTTGAATTGAATTACTGAACTAAATTAACTTTTTGATGATATTCTAATTTATTGAGATGCTCCTGCATGTGGCATCAGCTATTCCTCTTCCTCCTTCTTCCTCAGTATTCCTCACCACAGAAACATCACATGCAAATATAGAATGGGACCACAATAGTGCATTCTGAATAGTAACAATGTATTAAAAGTTCCTAAAATCAACACTTAGATTTAAAAAGCACCCACAGTGTTATGTATCTCAGCATGAAAAAACATGGGTCAAAGTGATTAGTACAGCCAGTGTTCTCATACCCACAGCGTGGCTCCAAATCCTGTATGCGTTACACTCCTGCATCAGAACTTCCTCAGCAGGCACTTGGTGAGGAATACTAAGGAGGAAGGAGCAAGAGAATAGCTGATTCTACATATTCCCAAGGTGGGCCAACGAGTGTGTTATGACCTTGATCTGTATTGAGGTCCATTGCACAAGGTGACCACTGGGTGTTTGCATGTGTCACAGAGCTTGAGAACAGAGGAAGGAAGAGATAAATGACATCACGGTGTTGGAGGAAATACAGCTTTATTGGATACTGAGGGACCATTATTTTGTTTTGAATTAAGGACTATCACATTATTTGATGGGATTGACCTGCATCACGGAGGACGTTATACCTAACACGTAATGCTTTAAAATTGCGTATGCCTGTGGCATGATGCCAAACTACAGTACTAAAAAATCTCCATAGGTGACTTTTTCATAACCTTTACAGGTTACCAATTTAGAGTTACACAGGAAGTCCAGTGCTAGAATTATTGTTCTCGCTATAACATTTATGATGATACCTCACATGTGTTGTGTGAGCACCGTTTATATATGGGTGTGGGAACTTACCCAAAAGAGGAAGTTCTGCTTTAAGGCCTCGTCCCCTGCTCGCCGTTAAGGGCACCTTGAGGGAGTGGGTACCCGACTTTGACAGGTACCCACTCCCACTTCTGCCTCCCACTTCGCCTAGGGAATAGGAAGCGGATGTTGTCCTCCCCCACCCTCCCCATAGTCTTCTGGGACACATGACTACTCATGCATGCGCAGTGGGCACCCAGCTGTGAAGCCGCAGTTGTCACAGCCGGGTGCCCACACTTAAGATGTCAGCACCGGGTAGAGAGAATGGCCAGTGAAACTTGCTGCAGCGAGGACACAGTTTTTGTAGCTGCTGACTTTTATTTTTTTACATTTTGACTGGAGCTCTGCTTTAATTTTTTTATACTGTCTCTTTACATTTTTTTATCACTTTTATTGCTATCACAAGGGATGAACAACATACCTTTTGATAGCACGGGCAGTGACAGGTACTCTTTACTCTGACATCTGGGGTCTATTAGACCCCAGATCTTTTCTCTGCCCTTAGAACAAACTTGTTTACATCTGAGCAAAACTAAAAGCAGCAAAATACTTCCAGCTTCTCATACCATAGAGATGATCGGGGAACTTCTGGTCCTCGGTCATTACCATGGTAAACCAGCGGAACCGCAGTCTCCAGTCTGGGATCCCTTCTGCCCCACCTAAAAGTGATCCAGTGGCTGTTAAGCTGCTTGGGTTGCTTTTGCATCATAGATCATCACTGGCTGAAAAAAAAGATACCTAGGTCATGACTGCGGCTGTATCCATGGCACTGGTATAACCACTTCAACCCAAGGATATACAGGTACATTCTACAGGTGGGAAGTGTACTGTATGTAAACAACAGATTTGGCTGCCTCTATGTACTAAACATACTGTATAGAATGATAAACTATACAAAGATATTTAAAATATTAACACACATTGATAACACTATCTACAGTGGGTAGGAGTAGAATGATCTTGTTTACAAATAGTGTATACCTAAAGAAACATAGAGAATGCTACATTTCTTTCAAAGGTACAGTCCATTCTAGACATAATTGAACCTTAAGATGCATACAGTATAATAAACCTATTAAAGCTTACCCATTAAGTACTTTTTTATTCAGGCATTTCTATAGTGGGCTATTCCAGCCCAATTCCTTCCATTGGTAATCTGATGATTTAAAAAAATATACTTAAGCTTACATTCACATTTTGTTTTCAAAATATAAAGGTAACAAATGATTGATAGGAGAGAAAAAGAGTTTGGCTCTGGATTCTGGTCACGGTAAATTAAACAGGACTGGAATAAAAGTAAATACCGGGTATGTCATTATTGTGTCATGAATGTAGTGGCTGTCATTGCTGAATTTTTAAAAATGCTAGTTGCCTGGCTTTTTAGGCTTGCTTTCTGACTTCAGCACTCCAATGGTGGCCATACACTAGACAAAAGAATTGGGCTTTACCTTTAAGCCCCCCTATGAGACATCTCCCCCCAAGAAAGCAGTTATATTTTTAATTTTTGTGTCAAATTAGGAGAGCTGTAGTATATGTTTAGGAATCATGTGAAGCTTATTTGTATAGTACCTGCTAAAGCAGTGGCCCCTTGAACTGGTCAATCACTGCACAGTTTGTTTCTCCCTGTGCTGAAATGGACAGCTGCAGGGAGAGGGAAGCTGGGACGGGCACTGGTTGGCTGCCATCTTAGCTGAAGATGAAGCCCACCTCTAGCAATTGGACAGGGATATAACCTGTTTGACCGTCAAGGCCAAGAAGATTTGTGATTGGTCACAGGCCGCAACCGTATCTTATAACAAAGGTCCTTACCTATGTTATTTCTCACTTTTCTCTCACTTCGGTATTATTTTTAATTTTAGCAACACCAGACATCTGCCTGTGATACAGTACTTTATTTGATTATGATTTATTATCTAATCACTTTGCTTGGAAGTTGATTGCACTGAAGAAATAACATTAACATAGAATGTAAATCCTTTACTCAAAATAGAAAAAGTTGAAGCTGAATTTACCGACCAAGGTTTGTGTTGAAGTCAAGGATGGTGCTACCCCTTGCAAGTTTCTCATCCACCCTGATGTTCTTCCAGTTACATTGTCTACAGGCAGTCCCCGAGTTAAGTACATTCGGCTTACGTAATACTCATACTTACGTACACTTCCCTCGGGACCGGAAGTCAAGCTGTCAGCATTCTTGTGCAGCAAGCTGATAAGAGACTAGCTGATAAGAGACATCAGAGAGACATAAGAGACAGAGACATCCATTGCTCGTTACTTGTGGGGCTAGCAGTGTCTGCCCACTATCTCCAAAGTGATTTAAGACTGTCTGTCTGCACCTCCGGGGAGAGGAAAGGAGAGGCTGTCAGGCTGCTCACTGAAGTGATCCTCCGTCTGTGCAGGGGGGAGGGGGCAGCGTGTGCTGTGTAAAGGAGAGCAGAGTTCTCTCATACAGTACATTACAGTACAGTGTATTTTTACCCTGCAATAATGCCTCCAAAGCAAAAAGCTGATGCAAGTGCTGGCACAGCAAAGAAAAGAAAAACAATCTCCTTGGAAGATAAAGTAGAAATAATAAAGAGATCAGAGAGTGGTGAAAAATCATCATCCATTTGCAAAACACCAGTTTAGAGCCTCTTGAGGTTTTACTGCTTTCTGTAACCTTATTACAAAAACGTAATCTAATATCCTGTCGTTTGGTTAGTAGTTAGTGCTTATAAAAGTGCCTGATTCAACTTATGAACAAATTCGACTTATGAACAAACCTACAGTCCCTATCTTGTACGTAACCCGGGGACTGCCTGTATACTGTGCTCAAACCAAACAGTTATTAAAATTAGCATAGACTTAGCAACAATCACAACCCTCTTTATAGGCTTTAGGTCACATGTTTAAAAGCCAGCACAGCTTACAACAGTTTCATATGCTCATATGCTTACTTTGTGCATTATTAAGACTCTTGCAAAATAGGCTTTAATTGTGTAAAAGTCCTGTGTGTATGACCCTTTGCTAATTAAAGAAGATTTTCAGCACACAAGAGTGTGATCATCCTACAAGATTTATATTAATATGGGATAGAAAGATAAAAGGCAAATGCTTTACCCTTGAAGATAAAGTACTGTCTAAGGTAGAGCTATTATAATTCCAAGGCGTGGACAGGACTATCATCTGCTGAGTGCAACTAATCTAAACTTTGGTGTTTTAAAAGGTTGTACAGCTTGAAAAAATTAAGTATTAGCTAGATGGTCTTCTACTGCCTGGTGTAAAAAAAATCCTCTAGCATATTTATTATGCTGTTGGCTTCCACCAGGAAGTAGAAAGTCCTGTATTCCTGAAATTTAATATAGCAGAATTGTAACCCAAAGAGTAAAGATTGAGTGGTCCCATGTTGCCATTTCCTTTATAGAGCCCTAGTGAAACACCCTGCATCAATATTACTAACTAAGGAAGTGACACTGTATAACAATCAATATATAGCTCTTACTCCATATGGGCCATATGTAAGCCAACAAAACAGGCATCTAGCATATATGTAAGGATGAGCGAATCTGCACAAATTCAGTTTGTGGGTGGTTTGGTAAATCCTGTGTGAAGTTTGCAAAACCCAAGCTTTACATCAAAGCTTATCAAAGTCTATAGGGGTGAATTGTGATACAAAATTCTAGCATTTCAAAGGCCAATAGATAGTGTATGGTCAATACAGTAGTTTGGTAAAGTTGCAATGTAAGCAGGAGAGATATGGCACATATAGTGTTATAGTGGCTGTACAGTAGGCAATTAGCTTGGTTACTTCACATAAGGTGAAAGAGACCAGCCAGGATTTATCTTGACAGATAAATATTATTATTATTTGAGAGACAATAGCCAAAATATTGTTTAACAGCTGGACAGTATGTAAGCAAGCTGATTAGGCTGCATTGTTTGAGCAAGAGACAAGGCATCTTGACATAAATAAACAGAGTATTTTATTTGAAAAGACAATAGCCACAAATATTGTTAACCTCCCTGGAGGTATTCCCGAGTGGAGCTCGGGGTAAAGTTTCAGCACCACAAGCGGTAACCCCAAGCTACACTGGGGAATACCTTGCAGCACTGCTCCGGGATCTCTTCTTCACTTACCTTGTCCTGCGCTCCCGCGATGTCCCTCCTGCAGTGTCCCCGGCAATGTCCTCCAGCCGATGCCAGCATCTGTCTTCTGGGTTCCGTTCCCTACGACGTCAGGACGTACGGGGGACGGAATGATGGGAAATTTAAAAATGTGAAAAAGTGACGTTCACTAAATACACTAAAATCAGATAGTAAAACATTACTGTATCAAAACATTACTGTATCAAAGCATTACATTTTGTCCCTAGTGCTTTGTCCTGTGCCCTGCCTGCATTTTTACCGTTCTTTCTGCCTGGAAACTGAGGAATGTCCATGGCGTCCAAAAAGTGTCCCTTTAGGTCAAAAGCAGTTTTAGACCAGTTAGAGAACAGCGATAGTAAATTAGAACTACATGCAGAATTGAGTGATAATGATTTGTGGGGAAATTCGTCATCAGACACTGAAAACGATTTTGCGACTTTGCTCAGTGATGTGCGAACTTGGTGCTATATTTCAAATTTCAGTGTTTTTGGTTTGATTATATTATTGAATTAAATTTATTATTATATTATTATTTTTTATGATTTTTTAATAAATTATAATTTATGATTTCATGTTTCAAATTATAACATACCCGGAATGTTTACTAGACTTTTGTTCGGTCAGATTTCAGTGAGTTATTCCTAAAAATTACAGGCCTACAATAAAAAAACGACATATTTCAATGCAAAAAAATGTACCGCTTTGAGCACAGAAATACTGACATAATCAGACCACTAGGGAGGCTACGCAGCCTAACAGTATGTAGGCGGCTAGGTTTGGCTGCCATTAAAAGTGGGAAAGTAAAGACAGGTTTTATCTTGAAATGAACATTAGAGTGTATTATTTGAGAAACAATAATCACAAATAATGTTCAGTGACTGGACAGTATGTAGGCAGCTTGGTGAGGCTGCAATGTAAGAGGGGGAGACAAGATAGATGTTAGCTTGAAATTAACATTACAGTGTATTATTTGAAAGACATTAGCCACAAATATTGCTAAGCAAATTGACAGTATGTAGGCAGCTTTGGTTAGGCTGCCATATAAGTAGAACAGATTTAATTTTGATTGAAAAATTAGAATGCGATATTTGAGAGACAGTAGCAGCAAATATTGCACAGTGACTGGACAGTATGTCAGTGGTTTGGTAAGGTCACTGTGTAAGATGGAGGAAGGAGGCAGATTTTATCCTGAAATGAAAATTAGAATGTATTATTAGAAAAACAATAGCCACAATTATTGTATATTTTTTGGACAGTATGTAAGAAGCTTTCTTAGGTTGCAATATGAGAGGGAGATAAAAGAAAGATTTTATCTTGAAACAAACAGAGTGCATTATATGAGAGACAATAGCTACAAATATTTTTTAGTGCCAGGGAACCAGAAAAGGCCTTAAAATTTGAGGTGCAATGGAGGATTTCCCTTGCAGAAAAAAAACAGAAATATGGAAGTTGAAGTCTAGCTGCTGAAACAGTATATTGCCGCTTTATAGTGATGGAGCACTGGAAAAGGCCACTGTCAGTTTTTTTACTGTCGGTTTTTTACACAGCTGATCACATGACAAGGTAAAAGGTCAATCACAGTGGCCTTTTACCACATGATCAGCTGTGTCCAATGACACAGCAGATCACAAAGTAAATACAGTTGCTGGTTATCGGCAGCACTTTTCTCACGCTGTCACAGCATGAGGAAAGTGCTGCTGATAACTGGCAAATGTGACAGAGGAGATCTGCACTGATAATCAGGGCACTGATTATCAGTGCCCTGATTATCAGTGCAGTCCATCAGTGCCCAGCAGTGCCACCCATCAGTGCTGCCCAGCAGAGCTGCCCAACAGTGCCCAGCAGTGCTGCCAGTCAGTGCCGTCAGTGCTGCCAGTCAGTGCCGCCAGTCAGTGCCATCTATCAGTGCCCATCAGTGCTGCCTATCAGTGCAGCATCATCAGTGCCACCTCATCAGTGCAACCTATCAGCGTCCATCAGTGCTACCTCTTCAGTGCCCATCAGTGCTGCCTATTAGTGCAACCTCATCAACACACATCAGTGAAGGAGAAAAATTACCTGTTTGCTTAAGATTTTATAATAGAAACATAGAAAACTTTTTTTTTGTGCTCTTGTTTGTTTATAGTGCAAAAAATAAAAATCCCAGTGGCAATTAACCTCTTCACGCCGGCTAAACGCATATGTGCGGCATCCCAGCGTCTGGGCCTAGACACCAAGTGGCCGCACATTTGAGTTCTATTAAAAAAAAAATATGTGCTGAGAGAGTGCGCCCTGCGCGCTCCCAGCACACATGTCCGGTACTCACGGAAAGGTCCCAATCTCTTCTTTCAATCGGGACCTTTCCCAATCATGTGACCACCGTAAAGGCGTGTCACGGAGGTCACATGACCCTAAACCCCGCCCCACCTCCCGGCTTCTGAAACCCTTAAAGGGCCGGGAGGCACCGGCGCCAAGGGGTTAAGTACCACCAAAAGAAAACTCTATTTGTGTGAAAAATAAGGATAAAAATTTCATTTGGATACAGTGTTGCACGACCGCACAATTGTCTTTCAAAGTGCAACAGCGCTGAAAGCTGAAAATTGGGCTGGGCAGGAAGGGGGTAAAAGTGAAATTCTGCCTGAAAAGATGATCCTTTGAGGCTTAATTCACACAGTTGTGTTGCGGTAACCCACAACAATACAAGTTATGCTCATTGGTACACAGCTGTACCATTCATTCTGAGAGGCATCTCAACACTCATTTCCCAACACACTTGTAGGATCCACCGCAGCTCTCACCAGTTCCAACCTCCACTTCACTACAGGATACATGATACAGTACGTAGAGATATAGCATTTCTAGAGATTTTAAACATGTGACTGGGTTTCTTTAGGCTGTTTATTTTAATACATTTTACAAATATTGTGTAAGAAAAACAAAAGCCTAAAGACCACACTCAATTAAAAAGCTATAAGGTCTTTTTTCTATACTTAGATAATAAAATTGACACTTCTGCAAATTTACCAAACAAGTTTATACACTGGACTGTTATATTTTTAATAGGGTGACAGGAGCCTATCTGTATCGTGCTGTACACGGAGCTCTAACGGAACAAATAAAATCAAAGAAAGTAATGTACAGAGAAGGAAAATGTGGGCTCTCATTCTGGATCAATAAAGCGTGTATTCTCAGCCATGCAGAAGAATATGAGTTGCTCCTTACAAGTCTATTTCATACAGGACTTTCTTTAGACTGCAGTTGGCCTCTAACTACTGTTAATTAGGCATGGCAAAGGTCAGGCACATTTAACAGGGTCAGGAGGCTCAGTTTCAGGCAGCAGCGACACTGTAAAAATAATCGCTTGTACATTTGTCCTGGAGATTTCTGTTGGGACTTTTTTTTTCCTTCCTGTTAGATTACACCTAACTATTCTGACATATGGTCAAAAGTGTGGGGTTTAAAGTGGCCCTGTCCTGACCTCCAAAGGAAAGATTTGCTGTGTTTTAAAGAACATTTAGAAACATTGATTGTGTCTAAGTAAACCTTTGAAAATATACCTGTAACACTCTCCAGGTTAGTCACATAGCAGTTTGTTGTTTTATTTTTTTAGGCAGAGGCTGAGTAGCAGCCTGGGATGAGTCAGCCTGGGAATGAGGTAGAGAAGTTACCTCAGGACAGACTAGGTAAGGTTCTGAAGGTCAGAGTTTCTGGAGCCCTCCCACCTCTCCAGCAACCTGAGTGCTTTCTAGAGGAGGGACGGAGGATGGGAGGAAGCTTGGATCTGCATACTTGAGGGACCTTGGCCAATCCACTGGCAGGAGGCTGGGCATGGTGACCAAGGGAACCCTTAAGTACCACATGGCCTGGATGGAAGGGAGCGGTTTTGGGTGAAAGATGGAGTGAGGAGCTGGAGCTTGGAGCCTGAGAGGGGACCCCAGGGAGGGGGTCTACCTACGGGCAGTTGCTAGAGAAGACGATTTCCACTGTGCCACCATCTCCTCTGCAGGATATCCTGAGCAACAAGGAAGGAGCTAGCCCAACAAAAGGCCTGAAGGCAGCCACCAACCCACCAAGATGACAAGAAAGGACAGTGTGAGTACTCTTACACCCCCTGGGCCAAATAAGGGGAGAGAACAGACAGGTGGAAAGCCAGCTAGCTTCTCATCCAGGACTGCTGTTTTAACTTGGCAGCTTCTGGGTCCACTTGCCCAGGGATACCCTCAAGGCATCTGGGTGAAAAGGAGGAATCATCCAGGGTCTGAGGAGGTACACCAAAGGGGGTTTAGCACCCCTTAAAGAGAGAATGTTGCTATTCACATTTTTGTACATTGTTGCTAAGGAAAGTGTCCTCTAGTTTACAGTTTCCTTGAGCATCCCATATACCCCTAGACTTCATCCAAGTTGCTAACCCCTTAATAAAACAACAAAATCAATTGCAAAGACTGTTTACTGTCTCCAATGTGCAAAGTGTGGAAGAAAATGCATTTTGCCTGGCTATGCAGAGCTTTAAGTGGACACAAAACTCAGCAACTCCTAAGGGGGTAGTGCTAAATACCTTTTGTCTAAAATTCTTGCTGAAAAATAGTAGTGCCTCCTAGCCATATGTCTGAAGTGTAAGATTCAAGGTCTTGCTGCCTCAGATTGCTAGTCTCAGGAGATTTACAGAGATTGCTGATGCCCCTACCATGCTGCTTACTGTTCTCCTTGCTGGAGGCTCTAACATTAAAAAGCAAAATCCTGTCTCTACCATGATGACCACCCCTACCCAGAGACACAAGGCAGAACAAGGCACACTAGGTCAGTAATACTGATGACTAGTCATTCGTCTAACAGATGCAGCATATAAGCAACTGAAGTTGTAAGCAAATCTAGACCTTTCCTGTAAAGTCCAACTTAGCACCACTGTCTTCCACCTCTTGAGCCTCCCTCTGATCAGTGAGGCTACCCATCACATTAAAACGCCAATGAAGAAGCACAGGAGAAGAGAGTAGTGAGCCCCAGTGCAAATTTTACAGATAAAGTAGAAATCAGCATATCATTTCTGCTGTCTGTGATATCTCTGCATCTTAAGTTCTGATTGTTTTGCAATGCAATTTTCACTGCAGTTAACCTCCGAATATGCATTTTATTGAATTGCCCAGATTTATGATAGGTCTACATGAAATTAAAGTTACTTTTTTTGTATTTTTTAAATATATTTTTTTCAGTTCAATAATAGTTTAATTACAGACAGGGTGAATTTAACACAGGCTTTATTACTGTATTGTGTATTTAATAGTTCTAAGATTGTTGCTCTGGTTATTGATTCTTAAAATATCATTACCTTGGTGTTGGTAAAGGTATTGTTGGTGTATAAAATTCCTCCAAATGTAATTTATTGTTCATCTGATTGGCTCATTGTTGTTCTGTTATTTTCTCCTATTACATTACTAGCACTAAGCATGTGACTATCGCAGGAAGCCTATCAGGAAGTTCCTGCAGGATGTTTTTTTTCTCAGCAAAAAGTGAAATTACACTTTTTTTTGTGTGGAAAAAAAGTTATTCCAAACCTGACAAACATTTATATTTGTAAATTGTTGTTGAAAATGATTATGAGATAGAGTTATGAACAAGGACACAATTTCTTAAGCAGATTAGTGAATGACTTTATTATCTTAGAATGCCAAGTATGAAATTTCTGTCTAAACAAAAACTTTTTAGAGATTTTAAAGTACTGTTGTCTCACATGCTGAAGCTGGCAGGGCCTCTAACGGCCATTGACTTAACGGTTTCAAAAAAACAGTTACATTCCCGACCAGGAATACTAACTGTTACATTTGCATGTGTTCTCAACCAAACTGTCAAAAATAACAAATGGCTAGTTTCAAAACTGATCACATGTGCAGCACCAAGGTGATTGCAGATCAGATCTAAGATGGCAGCTTCCTTGGTTGAAAAGGACAGGCAGGTTTAGTTCTTCTTTAAGTTGTGGTTAGCGCATGTCAGTTTACCCACTTGCTCTCCTGAGAATTTACCCCCCTTCCTGACCAGGCCTTTTTTTGTGTTACTTTAACTGACAATTGTGTAGTCATGCAACGCTGCACCGAAATGATATGTACATTCTTTTTTTCCCACAAATTGAGCTTTCTTTCGGTGGTATTTGATTGCCTGTGCGTTTTTTATTTTTTGCACTATAAAAAAAAAAGACCGACAATTTTGAGAAAAAAACAATATTTTAGACTTTTGCTATTAAACATATCCAGTAAGAAAATTAAAAAAAAATCAAATTTCAGCATAAATTTAGGCCAAAATATATTCTGCTACATGTCTTTTCTAGAAAAAAAAAATCACAATATGTGTAGACTAATGGTTTACTTGAAAGTTATAGTGTTTACAAATGGTGGTATATATACTGGGCTTTTTTTTTTTTGTTAAATTTTTTACTAGTAATGGCAGCAATCAGCGACTTATAGCTGGACTGTGGGACTGCGGCGGGCATTCTGACACTGGGGGAACTATCTTGGTGTCACTGACATCCCCAGTGACACCAATACAGTGATCAGTGCTAAAAAAAAGCACTGACACTGTAATAAAGGCACTGGGCAGGAAGGGGTTAACATGAGGGGCGATCAAAGGGTTAACTGTGGGCTGTTTTACTATGTGCTGTGCCCGTTTGCTTCACTGTAAGCACACTGCTTTGGATACAAGTGTAAAAAGTGCAGTGCTAATAATAAAAACTGGATAAATAGCTGAATATTACCCATATAAAGTGCTTAATTAACGTACTTAAATTTAAGCACTTTATTTTGGTAATATTCAGCTATTTATCCAGTGTTTATTATTAGTGCTGCACTTTTTACACTTGTATCAATTTTAGGAAGGTATATGGTTCTTTTTAGTGTATTAGCTGCTTCCACTATTAAGTGCTCGCTGAGTCCCGTCTTATTTTACACTGCCCTGGATTTGTGCTGTGCACAGCCATGCAAAGCAGTGTGCACGAGCTGACAGGGAGGAGAACTGTTTTGTTTACAATCAGTTCTCCTCCCTGTGGGAGATGCTCGTCAATCACCAGGTGACAGCGAGTAATCACCAGCTGGGACCCGGTAATTGACAGCTGCGGCCACAAATGGCGGTGCAGGTAGGGCACACCCCGTACTCAGAAATGCAAAATTACGTATATATACATGATTTTGCATACCTGTGCCGCCCTGTAGCAGTATATCTGCTATAGGCCAGTCGGGAAGCGGTTAAAGTGGAACAAAACCCATCACATTTAACTGTCTCCCAAACAGTCTTATTCAAGACATGCTGTGAGTGATACCTTTCACAAGTACTTGGGCTCTCAAATGAACTGTCAAGCCTTCAAATTGCTGGTGTCATAATTGATCACATGTGCAGCACCATAGCAACTGCAGATCAAACAAAGACTGAGATGGCAGCTTCATTGGCTGTAAAGGATAGGAGGGTTTAGTTCTGCTTTTAGATCATTGGCACTCGTTGGAGCACTGTGATATCTGTAAGTGAAAGTGAAACTGCAGCAGAGAAAGCTCAGAGCCCCTTTCCTAGTAGACAGGACTGTGCCATGGGACAGAGATGTGTACATTTTAGAACTGGATGAACAAACTTAATCCTGTGACCAGTAAAACAGTATTTATATTTGTACTTTATTTTTCTGTATATTTAAAGTTCAACTAAACCCTCCTCTCCTTTATAGCCATTGAAGCTGCCATCTTAGCCTCTGTTTGATCTGCAGTTGCTATGGTGCTGCACATGTGATTAGTTATGATACCAGCCATTTGATGGCTTAGCAGATCGGTTGAGAGCATGTGTGGTAGTTATCATTCATGACATGCCTTGAATGTACATAACTATTTTGGGAAACAGTTAAATGGATGGATTTAGTTCTGCTTACAGTTCAGCTTCAATGTAAACTGGGGTAAAAGAGTTTAGCTTGTTTAGTATATATATGCTTAGATCTGTGTGCTAATAAATTGTATTTTACTCTCTTTTCTTTATACAACAAAATATTATTATTATTATAATACAGGATTTATATAGCGCCAAGAATTAGTGCAGATTTTTAAAACATAAGGGCAGACTGTACAATTACAGTACAATTCAATATAGGAGGAATCAAAGAGCCCTGCTCGTTAGAGTTTACAATCTAGTTTACAATCTGTGCTTGATATAAGGATATACAGTGTGGAAACAAATTATTTGATCCCGTGCAGATTTTGTAAGTTTGCCCACTTACAAAGAAATGAAGGGTCTATAATTTTTATCATATGTGTATTTTAAGTGATAGAGACAGAATATCAAGCAAAAATCCAGGAAAAACACATGATACAAATGTTATAAATTGAGTATCAGTTCAGTGTGTAAAATAAGTATTTGATCCCCTACCAACCAACAATAATTCTAGCTTCAAGCAGACTGGCTATGTGCGCATGTGATACACAGATTAGTCCTGTCAATTTAAGAAGGTACTCCTAATGACAACTCATTATCTGTATAAAAGACACCTGTACACAGAGTTTCTTCCACTCAAACCTCACCCCCATGGTCAAAGGACATCAAGGACAAGATTTTAGACCTGCACATGGCTGAAATGGGCTACAAGACCATCAGCAAGAAGCTTGATGAGAAGGAGACAACTGTTGGAGCGATTATTCACAACTGGAAGAAATACAAAATGACCAACTGCCCTCGGTCTGGAGCTCTATGCAAGATTTCGCCTCATGGGGTAAAGATGATCATGAGAAAAATGAGGGATAAGGCCAGAACTACATGGGAGGAGCCTGTGAGTTTGCCAATGAGCATCTACATGATTCAGAGAAGGATTGGGAGAACGTGCTGTGGTCAGATGAGTCCAAAATTGATGCTAACTATGACTCTAAGAACACCCTCCCTACAGTCAAGGACGGAAGTGGAAACATTATGCTTTGGGGCTTTTTCTCTGCAGACCGATTTTGCAGGGCCAATGGACAGGGCCATGTATTGTAAAATCTTGGATGGGAACCCTCTTCCCTCAGCCAGAACACTGAAGATGGGTCATGGATGGGTCTTCCAGCATGACAATGACTGAAAAAATTCTGCCAAGGCAACAAAGGAGTGGCTCAAGAAGAAGTACATTGAGGTCCTGGAGTGGGCTAGCCAGTCTCCAGGCCTTAATCCTATAGAACATTTATGGAGGGAGCTTAAACTTTGAGTTGCCAAGTGACAGCCAAGAAACCTTAAGGATTTAGAGAAGATCTGTAGAGAAGAGTGGACTGAAATCCCTCCTGAGATATGTGCAAACTTGGTAACCAACTACAACAAATGTCTTACCTCTGCTCTTGCCAACAAGGGTTTCTCCACCAAGCCATGTTTTCTTTGGGGATCAAATACTTATTTTTCTCTCTGAACTGCAACTCATTTTATAACATTTTGTATCATGTGTTTTTTTCTGGATTTTTGGTTGATATTCTCTCTCTATCATTTAAAATACACATATGACAAAAATTATAGATCCTTTATGTATTTGTAAGTGGGCAAACTTTAAAAATTTGCAAGAGATCAAATAATTATTTTCCCCACTGTAATATGTAGACATAATAAATAACAGGACACAATATTGTCAGCTTATTGAGACACACCAATCTTTTGCCAAGCACTTCAGGTAAATTACAGAAAGGTCAGAAAGGTGGCAGCAATACCCAACAGAGAAATAGCTTATGTATTGTATTGCTGCATGCACCAGTCCAACAAAGTATCACATCCTTGCCCAACATAGGCAGAAGTGAGTGTGTGTATACACATCGATCTTAATAGGTCTTTAATGGTAAATCGTAATGTACTTCCAATACATTTGCACTTTCTTATTCTATCATTCTCAATGTCTCCATTCCAGCACTTGTTCTGTCAATGAAGGCCTCTAGTTAGCATGACAAGCAGCACTCTGTAATAAGTATAGGATGTATTTTTTCATGGAATCATACAATATAAGCTCAGTATGGACACACTTTACACTTCCGACTGGAATTTGTAAAGGGACTCCCTTTGAAAATTCACAGCTTTGAGATAATTGATTGTTGCACTACAATGTCATGGTATGATTTGAGATTGGCAACATGGTGTTCAGCTGTCGAGCAAGAAATCCAATCTGCCTGGCATAGGATATCAGTATTGTTAGTAAACTAGCAGTGTTGCCAGCATAAATGTATGTCATTGTGAGATTACAGTCAAGTCATGGTATTCTAATGATCACTGAAGTTCAGTGTTTAACATTATGTATATGTGTTCATGTGTTTGTGTGTGTGTTTGTGTGTATTAATGTATAGGGATTCTATATTTTTAAGTCAGTATAAAATGTGTTGCAATGTTTTATTTTCTCAGGGACTTGGTTGGCAAAAAGCATAAATAATGGACATGTGACAAAAGAAAACATTCTCTTGCAAACATAAGACTCGCGTACCCATCAACAGTTTGGTACTGGAATGGAAAGTCAGAGCTATTTAAAGGCTCAGCAGTTAACTTGATACAAGGATAGCACCAAGACTGTAATAAAACATTGACATCATTAATTATTGGCCTGCACCAGTGAGGCTTTGCAGAGGAATTCAAAGCTTTAGGGTCCATTCACACTTGTAAGTTAAAGAATGCTTTTCTTCATTTGAAAGCACATGATGAGATTTTAGTAGTTGAAGTAGCACCTGTTCACTTCAGTATACTGTGTGTTTCAACCTGTGAATGTCACATTCATTACTTTATAAATATATTAAATCTTTGAAATGTATCAGCACTTATTTATAAGGATGAACAGCAGAGAATGAAAAAAAAAACACAAAGTGATGTTTTCATTGCCCAGCTTAATAGAATGCTCATTTAAAGAAAAAAAAAATATTGCATGTAAAAGTGTACTCCAGTTTATCAGAATTGCATTTTCAAAATACTTATTGCATTGCTGTCTCTGGCTTTAGTACTTCATAAGTCAGTGACCTGGTATAAGTATGCAGATTAGAATGCCAGATTGAAGCCTGGACTCCAGATGTGCATATGTGTTCCAGGTCTTAAGCCCCTTTCACACGGGCCAGATCCAGTTTTGCTCCATGGATCCCCTGCTGAACTGAGTGGAGCTGCCAGATGACAGGTCCATGTCTGCTCCGCTTATGCTGGGTGGACACGGACACAGCCTACTCTCCTCTGTGGGCAGTTGGATGCAAATGGATCAGTTGTCCATTTACACCTGACTGCCCTCTGATCCGGCCAGATAGAAGGGAATGATTCCCCTTTCATTTGTTTTTTCCAGAGTGGAGGTGGCTGGGTGTAAACGGACACAAACTAATAAATGCACAGGCGGACCTGACCGGACTGCTTGAGCGAAAGGGACCTAAATCTCAGAAAACAGCCATTGGATCAGCATTACAACCAGCTTCCACATTATTTTAGCACAGGTTTCCTCTAACTACTTCAGCTCTTGCACCTATATACCCCTTTTGGACCAGAGCAATTTTAGCATTTATGCTATTGGTTGGCTTGTTTGCCTTACACAATGGCAACAGTAACACTTTTATTTATATATATATATATATATATATATATATATATTTCCTAACAGCTCCATGTCAGCACAGCTGGGTAAGGGCCCCGCCAACCCATGCTTCCAGGACCTGGCTCATAAATTTGAGCCCACCTGCAGCCTCAGTGTTCCTCTTTTTTACTGGGTATGCTCCTTTACCTGGCTGGTCTAAAGGGCTGGCTGTCCATCCATACGTGTGAGTTTCAGCTGGACACGGTCCCTGGTGTACCAGCTAAATGACCCATAATCCAGGGAGCCTTGGTCCTTGGGGCAGCTTTTATTATGGCTAACAGCCTTGTTTGTGGTCTGCTGGGTCCATGTGAAGTGGGCAGCGGTGTAAGCAGAGTCTACTCTAGGCACGTACACCTGCGCAGTGCCAATGTTTACAGTCGGATGGTGCAGGTTGAGTGAGCTAAATGTAAAAATGCTTTGTATCCAAATTAATGCTGCATTGCTGGCTATTGTTGTGCCTTGCTCCCTGCAGCCGCTGTGCATACCCTGAGCTCCTCCACAGATAGTAATCTGCATAACAGGTATACAAAGTAATACTTTGTCTGTTCACACATTGCATTACCATGGCTTCTCATATTTGCTTTACTATTGTGCCATTATGCCAACCCCCTCAAAAGATCAGCATTCACAGAGAAGGTAGAGGAGTTGCCTGTGGATGACTACCGTGGCCAGCATTGCCCGTTGGAGTATAGGACAGCCCTTTAATATTTGTTTGTGGGCACCAGTTTCTCAAAAAAAAAAAAGAGAAGGTCTTTATGTTGTCAACAATTCCCTTGGATGACTTGTGTACAATGCAGAAAATTTTTATTGTAACTCTGATGCAGATTGCTACCTTTTTGTTGCTTTTCTTAACACAAAATTTTCATTATGTCCTGTTCTCTGGCAGGGCTAGGTTTGGTTCATTAACCACCTTCTGACTTCAGGGCTATGGTTGGAAGCTGAAGTATCGGCATCCCTCTAGCAGTGGTAACTCTTTAGGGTTTGTTACTAAGCAAGCTATTTTCTATTTCATTACATTATTGTTTTGGTTTTTTGGGGGGGGTTTTAGCTGCTTTAAGCAGCAGGCAAAACCCTGTGAAAGGATTATCTAGTCAGGCAATGAACAGTCTCAGAGCATTCCCAAGCAAGACAACCCTCTTCAGACTTTTCAAAATAGAAGACACAGATAAACATGAATGTAAGTGTTTCACTCACCCTGTGAAGGGGTTATGTGTTCTAAAAAGGAGCAGTCGCATAGCCTTCCCAGGCAGAAAGGCCTCTTCAGACTCTCCAAAGGGGAAAAGACAAATGGACATGATATCATGAACCTTGCTTTGTTCAAGCAACCACAAATGAGGATGATGACACCCAACACGTAGTCACATTTATTAAGTGGCCAGTGCGCTCAAAGGGAATTGTTTCCACTCATCCTGTGAAAGGGTTATATGTTCTGGCAATTAGAAATCTCATAGCCATGCCAGGCAAGACAGCCTCTTCAGACTCTATGAAAAGGAAGAGGCAAACAAGCATGACTATGTATCCTGCTGGTTTAGGAAGCAGGGCTAGAAATGATGACACCTAACAGGATGTCCCATTCAATAAACACATTGTCAATACACTAAAAGGTTTCCACTTACCTTTTGAAGGCTTATCTGCTTTGGCAATGAGAAGCTGCCTAGTCTTCCCAGGCGAAGCATCCCTCTTCAAAGTTTCCAAAGAGGACAATGTGGATGGATATGACTGCATGAATATTGCTTTGTTCGAGCAACCAAGGATAAAGATGACACCTAACAGGTTGTCACATGAGGCTTATACACTCTAATAGAATGTTTTCACTCACACTGTGAAAGGGTTATCCGTTCTATCAATGAGCAGTCTCCTAGCCTTCAAGGTAAACAATCCTCTTTAGAATCTTCCAAAAGAAGATTCAGGTAAGCATGACTGTGTGAGCCCTGCTGGTTCAAGCAACCAGGGATAAAGAAGTTGACACCTGACAATTTATCACATTGATTGACCATGTGGTCAATACATTCTAAAGGAGTTGCTTCAGCTCACCTTGTGAAGGAGTCATACAGTATGACCCCTTCACAAGGTGAGCTGAAGCAACTCTTGATCTTGGAAGGTGAAGTTTGAATTAATAGTGGTCAGTTTGACTTCCTGCCTCAAGATAAACATCTGTTGAGTTAAAGGAGACTGGAGTTCAAGAGTCCATTTTCACGCTCACTCCAGAGAGGGTAACGTCTGCACTTCTGGCTGGGAGTCAAAGAAGAAGCCAGTACGTAATCCAAGAAGTCAGCGGAGAGCTTCATGTCAGGATGAATTCTGGTATTTTGGGAATTGTGCCAACCATACATGTCTTATTGGTACTTGGTGGTTGCTCCTTAGACATAAGGAGAGCTTTGGTGATGGACACATAGTTATTCAAGGCAGGCATTTCAGGTCATATTTGGGAGATCTTTCATCCTTCACATCTCAGATCCAGCAGGTCAGGTAGACTCAGTTGAACTCTCACCCCCCTATCAAGTTGGGTTTCTGGACTGGTAGCAGTCAGAAGGCCAACGTCAGAAGATATGGATTATGCCCTGTATGGAAGCTAGCCAAAACTTGTAGTTGGAAAAGCAGAATCTTCTGCAATATCTTTCCCATCTGATGACCTAGTGACTGGTGGTGCAGTAAGACACCAGCAAAGTACGAGTTAAGAACTGAATTTCATGCTCTCTTAGCCTTCAGTGACTTCATCCAAGGTGGACCTGCCCTGGTGAAGTTAGTCAGCACAATGACTGTGGCCTACATCCGGAAACAAAAGGGCACTTAGTGTCTCCCTCCTGAAGGAGGTTTCTCAGATTCTAGAGTTGGCCCAAGTCAATATCCTGCAGCTATCTGCTACCTTTATGCCAGGTCGGGGGAATCTTTAGGCAAACAATTCGTCCAGACTGCCACAAGTCTTCCGAGAACTAATGAGCTTGGTAATTACTTCCAGAGCTAGACCTGTTCACATCCTCAGTCAGCATAAAGTTGCTTTCTATTCCAGGGTACAGCATCCACAAGCAATGGGGGTGGAGGCGCTGATAGCAGAGTGGATCTCCAGGACAGCTTATGCCTTTCTGCCTCTCCCTCTGATTCTCACCTTCCTGCTGAGGCTGTGGCAGGGGAAGTTGATAGTTCTGGTGGTGATCCCAGATTGGTTTAAGGGGCCTTGGTACCCTCTGCCCCTCCTAATGAGTGCCAAGGATCCACTCTGGTGGTAAACCCAGATTGGTTGAAGGGGCCTCGGTACCCTTTGCCCCTCCTAATGAGTGCCAAGGATCCACTCCCTCTGTCGGTAAGATCACATTCTCCGAAGTCACATTCATCCAACACCTGACAGGCTCAAGCCCATGGCTTGGGTCTTGAGAGGCAGAGGCTAATACATATCAGGAGCTCTATAAAGGTTGTGAATACTCTTATGAAAGCAAAGAAGAACAGCACTAACAGTGCCTATAGTAGAATATGACATAAATTCACAGGATTGCTGCTGATCAAGGTTTTACACTGGGCTCTCCAAGTCTGTCAGATTCTGAAGTTTCTGTAGGCGGGGCTTGATTTAGGTTTATACGCAAGTACACTATGGGACCACATTTCAGCTATCTCTGTTTTCACCGGCATACAGTGGGCATCCAACACTCAATTATACTGTCCTTCAAGCTGCAACTCAGTTGAAACCTACCTAAGTGATTGTTCATGAAGTGGGATCTCCCATTGGTGTTGGACTTGCTTGCATCAGATGCCTTCAATCAAGGTGGCCACCTGTGGTACCTCTTGTGAAAACTGCTTTCTTGGTGGCAATTAATAAACCAGAAGAGTGTCCATATTAGCGGAGTTTAAAAGAACCCTGTCTTACGTTCATCCTGGATAGGTTGGTACTCATGCTGATGCTCAGGATCTTGCCTAAGTGGCCTTCATAGTCCATATCACATGGAAAGTTGTCCTTCCTACATCCCCCTTGGGGAGTACCCAAGAAGTTAGCCCATCAGATATGAGTCAAGCTTTAAAATTTAACAACAAGGTGACATCTGGCATCAGGAAGTCGGAGCAATTGTTTGTCATTACAGGTGGAGCGTGTAATGATCCAATAAGATTATTGCCTCCTGGTTGGTGAAGCTCATCTCCTTGGCCTACAAGTTGAAAGAGTTGCCTGTGCCAGGGGGATCACTTCTGTTCACCCAAAGGGTCTCGACAGTGAGCGGCAGCAGGCTGAGTGTGCCCAGACACTATCTGAAAGGTAGCTACGTGGGGGTCAATATATACGAGTCTGGCAGAGCCATCCTGGCTTCTGCTTTTTAGCCAGAATTGAAGAGTGTGTAGCATTATCCCTCCCGTGTGGCTAGTTAGTTGTGCTGACATGGAGCTGTCAGGAAAATGGAAAATTGAATGACAGATACTTAACGTAATTTTGCTTTCCTGACAAGCTCAGCACAATTCCCACCCAGCTTGGTAGGACTAGATACAGAACACTGAGGCTGCAGGTGGGCTCAAATTTATGAGTTAGGTTCTGGAAGCATGGGGGGCGGGGCCCTTACCCCAGCTGTGCTGACATGGAGCCCGTCAGGAAAGGAAAATTATGGTAAGTATCTGTAATTCAATTTTCTGTTTTTATATACACAAAAAAAAAACACATTGAGGAGAATTCAATACTGCTTTCAGCATTTTTCATAATGACCAGTGGTCTTTTGCAAAACTGATAATATTGGCAGTTGTTCATGACCAAACTATTGCACTGCTACTTATCTTGCCTTCTTTGCATAGCCAGTGTAGCCAGGGGTCATGCAATTCTAACACTATTTCCCCATTTTCACTGGTGGCAGAACACCTATTACATATTGTACTGGTGGTCAGGAGCCTTTCCACTCATAACTATACTGACCCTTAAACACTGGTTACCAGTGAACCTAAAACGAGTGGACTGCTTCTAGCATACAGGTGCCCTTGGTTCAGTTTGCAGCAAACATAAGCCTCCATGGTACAGAAGTTACTAGAGTTGCCTCCTTCCAGTTAATAGGCAGCTGAACCTAAAGAGCATCCGACGGGTAGATGAAGGCATTGACTAATTTAGTTCCAGACCTTCTGCAATCATTTTGGCTCTGAGTAGAAGGGGATTGATAAATGGAAACTATGAGCACACGGATGTTACACAATTCCTCCAGGCCATAAAAAGGCCCCCCTCTTCCCCCAGGCTCTATAGCTGAAGCAAAGCAATCCAAGAGAATTAATTATTCAGTGTGAAAAAATACAGTCAAACCTTAAGTAGGTACCATGGTCACTAAAGACCATTTTCTTAAGAAAGCTGGTCCCTCCCAGAAAACCACTGCCTTGACAACCACTGAAACTTTGGCCTAGGAAGTTGGAGGAGCTCCATCTCCTCTTGTACGCTGTTAATGGGTCCTGGCCGCAGCTGAAGATATCCTGGAACACAGGGAATGTCTCTGAGCCACAAATAAGCAAGTCTTGAATTTATTTTGTAAGCACACTTATGTTTTTGCTACACTTTGACCTATTTTTTGCCTATAGCAGTTGCTATGGTGAATTTTATACCTTCAGTCAGTGGATATAGAGTTTCCTTCTCCCCTTTCCTACCATATCAGCTTCAAAAGTTGCAAGAGTTATTTATTTACTTTTTCTAGTCTTACTTTATTTCTACATACATATTGTCATTGCTATAAATGCATGATTTTGAGTTTTTTATTTATTGAAAATGTTTTTTATTATAGTGTGCTCTGTTTTCTTTGCACTCACATACACATCTTCATCACATATGTGTCTTTATGGGTAATTTCTAGCAGCCTCTTCTCTCACAGGTTGGTGTGAAATACAAACGACGTTAAGCACAATCATAAATATTTTGGCATGTAAAAATGTTCAGATACTGTATGTGTATGTAGTTTAACTGTGTATTAACCTGTTTGGATGCAGTTATACCCTAACCACTTTGGTTTATAGCTTGATTAATAGCAGAAACATTTCATTGGCCCCCGTGAGCCTGTAGCAGAGTTGGACTAAGACCAAACAAGCGCCTCGGCAGGTTGACAGCTTAGGCGCTCCCCTCCTAAAACACATACCCTATGAGAATCTTGTTCACACATTCCAATTACTGTACAATATAGGAAACATAGCACAAATGTTTTCGCCTTTTGTGAAATGTTCTTCTAAATTTATTTATTCCCTGATTGGTTGTAAACTTTTCAGCTTCTGTATTATTTTCTTATACCTTACTTAACTATAAGCTTTGCCATACTGTGTATGCACTATATTGCCAAAAGTATTGGGATGTCTGGCTTTACACGCACATGTATTTTAATGGCATCCTGGTCTTAGTCTGTAGGGTTCAATATTTAGTTGGCCTACCCTTTGCAGCTATAACAGCTTCAACTCTTCTGGGAAGGCAGAACACATACAAATACAGTTGCTGCACTGTATAAACCAGGGGTCCTCAAACTATGGCCTGCCGGCCACATGCAGCCCGCCGAGGCCATCTATCTGGCCCGCCGGCAGGGGCGTATTTTCCGCGAGGAAGGGACACTAAGTACAAGGGCGGGCAGGGGGCTGCTGTACCTTACCTGGCTCCAGTCCCAGTCCCACGACGATCCAGTCCAGGAAGCGCTGCTCCTTCATTCACTCCGGCCACTCCCTCACTCCTGCCGCTCGGCTCCGTCTCTTCACCGGTGATTGGGCGCTAGAACTGTAGCTCAGGAAAGGCACACAGGCGGCCAATCACCTGCGAGGAGGCGGAGCCGAGTGGCCCCTTGAACATCGAGTGAGGGAGAGTGAAGAAGGACAGCTGACTCCAATGACGTACTATTCATCCCACTGACACCAAAAATGGGGCACTATTCTTCCCACTGACACCAATGACGTACTATTCCTTCCACTGACACCAAAGATGGGACACTATTCTTCCCACTGACACCAATGATAGGACACTATTCCCATTGACACCAATGATGGGACACTATTCCTCCCACTGACACCAATGTTGGGACACTATCCCCTTCACCCACTGACACCAATGACGGGGCACTATTCTCCCCCCCCCCACAGTGACACCAACGATGGGGCACTATTCCTCCCCCCACTGACACCAACAATGGGGCACTATTCCTCCCCCCACTGACACTAATGATGGGGCACTATTCCTCCCACTGACACCAATGATGGGGCACGATTCTTCCCACTGACACCAATGATGGGGCACTATTCCTCCCACTGATACCAATGATGGGGCACGTTTCTTCCCATTGACACCAATGATGGGACACTATTCCTCCCACTGACACCAATGATGGGGCACTATTCCTCCCACTGACAGCAATGATGGGGCACTATTTTGCTCCATAAGACACACTTGGGGGGAAATGTCTGTGCGTCTTATGGAGCGGCCGGCCCAGTATTCCCGCCGCCGTTGTATGTCCACAGTCTCTGGTCATCTCCTGTACTGTGTCCGCATTTGTTTAAAATTTTTTTTTTTTCAGAAACTATAGTCCGGCCCTCCAACGGTCTGAGGGACAGTGAACTGGCCCCCTATTTAAAAAGTTTGAGGACCCCTGTTATAAACCATAACCCCATATTACCTGCACCACAAATAACACAATACTTAAAGGTGCCTTTCACACGAGAGATCCAATCAGGTCCACATCCGTGTAGTCGGATTGGATCAGAGGGTAGTCTGGTGTAAACGGACAGTGGAGTGCATTTACTTCTGGCTGCCCATAGAGCAGAGCAGGCTCTGTCCATGTCCATTCTGCAGAAATTGAGCAGACATGGATGTGTCATTTGCCTCCTCTGCTCTAATCAGCAAGGGATCTGTGAGTGGATTCTCTGCCGATCGGAACAGAATTCGTCCCATGTAAAAGGGGTCAAAAGCAACAAAATTAAATACTAAGCAAGCGTGGTTTGCCAAAAAATCAATACTGTAATTACAGTTTGAGAACCACCAAAATAAAATACAGTAACAGAAGGTCTTACTTTCTTGATTGCTTAAAATGCAACAAGTTGCAGCACACAAGAGAACCATTCCACAAACGTTTGTTGTCAACAGCACTGCTGACATCTTCTCTCTGCCGACACCAGAAAACTGTTCACAGACTAGCACAGTGGTCTCAGAACTGCGGCCAGGGGGCCAGATGTGCCCCTTTACTTGCCTTTATCTGTTCCTTGGGGCACTATTCTTCTTACTGACACCAATGGTGGGGCACTATTCTTCCCAATGACACCAAAAATGGTGCGCTATTCCTCCTAAAAAGTGTCTTTTTGAAGTTTAATGCTGGTTAAAGTTGTTGTAAAGCCTTGAGGTTTCTTACCTTAATGCATTCCATGCATTGAGGTAAAAAACCTGTGCACAGGTTCTCCCCCTTCTCTCTTATAGCTACCAAAGCCCAATCATAATCCAACAATGTGCACGAGAGCAGCGGCTCTCTCCGTTCTCTCCCTCTTCACTGAGAAGATTGATAGCAGAGGAAACCATTGGCTCCTGCTGCTGTGAATCAAATTATGTGATGCGGGAACGGGGGGCAGGGCTGAGCAGAACTGTGCATGTTAATATACACGGACAGGGCACCTCGGGAGCAAGTCCCCACAAGTGCCCCATAAGAAGTGGCTTCCTATATGGGGGCACTCGCTGAAGAGGAGGAGCCAGGAGCACAGGAGGAGGACATGAGAAGAGAAGGATTGACATGTATGACATGTTTATTATTGTATTTAAAAAATCAAAGCTCCACAGCCCTTTTAACTTGGTTGGTGTGTATGGTTAACATGGTTGAGGTGCTAGAAAGAAGCCTTTCCTGCACCAATGCCACAAAAAGCCCAGTTAGGCATTTCAAGGTGTTGTCAGGCATATTATAACTGGGCTTTTTTGTGGCATTGGCAAACTAAAGGCTTCTATCGGGCAACTCGACCATGCAGCTCATTTTTGTTATGTTCCTTTAAAACAGTCACACCATCTTTTTCTAGAGTAACTTTGTGGGTTTTTCTTTGCATCCCAAACAATTCTTCTGGAAGTTGTGTCTGCAATTTTTCTTGATCTACCTGACCTTGGTGTGGTATCAAGAGATCCCTGAATTTTCCAATTTTCGAATTGATTGAATAGTGCTGAATGGCATATTCATGGCTCTGGATATCCTTTTTCATCTTTATAAAGTTCCATTACCTTGTTACGCAGGTCTTTTGACAGTTTTTTGGCTCCCCATGGCTCAGTATTTAGCGTAAGCATCTTACCCCTGACGATGCTGATTGGTAGCAAAACATGTTGGGCTGGGCCTAGCCAGTGATGTCACATACTGTACATGCCGACATTGGGATTTCAGCATCTGATTGATATGCACTCTGATTTCTTCTACCATTGTGAGTATATGTCTGTTTTTAACAATAAAATATAGTTTTTATGATGTAACACCATTGCAGTTCCTTTTGTCTTCTCCTCGGAGGAATTTTACATTTGTACTCTGGAATGATTCCATCTTTGATCCATGACAGCATGGTGAGGAGACGATGAGAGTTTGATTTTAGCAGGATGGGTGCAGATTGAAAGCACACAAGAGTGTATTGATCTCTTTGTATTGAGATCAATGGCTCTGATAAAGGCTGATTATTTGTGTGGTGGTGGAATCACAATTAATCACATTCAATATTTTTCTCACTGTTGGAATCTGTGTTGGATTGAGCACTTTGTTTCTGTTATCAGTTTGTTGGACTCCACTATTTAAAAAGAACACAATAGTTTGGATTGTATAATACATACAAGGCACTTGATTGTTGTATGATTGTTTTTATTATTTTATTATTTCATGGTCATTAAGATGAGAAGTGCACCAGGTGAAGGGATAAAGTAGTGCAGTGCTGACTAGCAAAAAATGCTCTGGTCATGAAGGGGGTAAAACCTTCAGGAACTCAAATGAATATAAAAACTCCTATAATGGCATCTTAGCGAATGCAATATACAGGGCTATGGGAAATGGTGTTGACATAAACAAGCACCCACTTGGGTTGAACTGGATCGACTGGTGTCTTTATTCGACCTTGCCAGCCAAGTAATATTTTTCAAGGAACCTTTACACCAAACAAGTACAACATACCAAGTAAGATAAGTGATACATACTGTATATGTCCACTATCATTGGTCATATTTTTGTATCTATCAGCAATCTTGAATCTCCAAAACATTAACTCTCCTCGCTAACTTAGAAGCGGAACTGATGTGGTGTTTGCTCACAGGCTTAGAGAATAAAGGGCCACATGTCAACCTGACTCCCACAGCACAAAGTTATTCAGTTACAAATACACAGGCTGAAAAAAAACAAAAGCAAAAAAAGCAAAGGCCCATCTTTTCAAGTACCCTCCAACAATTCATAGAGAAAAACAGTAGTGTCCATTACTGAATTGTGGGCATAGCCAAATGTTTATTAAATGGATTCTGCCAGGTACTGTCTAGATCTGGAAGGTAATGTTCTACAATTCATTATTGAATGAAGATGAGAAGAAGCTGGCTGTGATAACAAGTAAATGTTCCAAAGCCTTGTAAAATAACCCATTCAGTTTAAAACAGAAATGCAAGGCAAAATGTGTGTATATTTAATAAGAAAAATTAAAAAAAAATTTCCTCTTTTTTTATAAGTGATCCCATGACCTCTGTTCTCAGCTGCATAAGGGGTTTAGAGAGCTGGGGGTGGAGACTGCAGGGGGAAAGTGTCGGCAGCAGACAGAGAAACAGCAGTACACTGATCTTTCCAGTGAACAGCTGTGCAGGGGGGACATGTCAGCACAAGTCTGACCAATGGAGTACAGGCAAGCTGTGTTCCCAAGTAGAATGCAAAGAAGAAAACTGACCACGCTGGGATGGATGTGCTTCCATGCCTAGTGTGGTCAATTTGAAATAGGAAAGCAAAGAAAGGGGACTGACTAGGATAACACAAATAAGCAATGCAAAGAGAGCAAGATATTTTTAAAGACAAGTACATAGTACAACAGACACATACAGGCAGTCCCTGAGTTACATACATCTGACTTACATACAACTCATACTTACAAATGGAGGGAGACAACAGAAAGTGAGAGGAAATCTAGCCCTAGGATGGGAAATTCACCTCTGTAAGAGTTGCACGGGAAAAAGTTGTCAACACTGAAGCTTTACCACCAATCCATGTTTCCACGACAACCCAAAATGTTCAAAATCCAGTTGCAACAGGACAGAAAGTGAGGTAAAATCTTAACAGGGGCACAGACAACAAAACAAATGTTACAAGGGTGATGACCCCTCCCTATGCTATCTAAAAACCATAAAAATTATTTTTTGACTAGAGTCACACTTCAAAAATGTACCTGTTCCAACTTACATACAAATTCAACTTAAGAACAAACCTACAGAACCTATCTTGTATGTAACCCAGGGACTACATGTATCAGGAATATGAATTGTCTAGAAAACATACACTTTAACTCAAAGATAAACTACATGAAAATTCAGCAATGCAGTCAGTCAGTGGTACTGCAGGTGGTTCTAAGGACTGGTTCACACCAATGTGTTTTTAGTGCTTTTTGCAGAAATGCACTACAGTCCATTTAGCGTTGTTTTCTATGGATCATCAGAGAAGATGGACACTGCTCAAATCAGCGCAGTCAGGTCAGGATATATGCGATGGCCTCAGCCACAGAGGTTGACCAAGCCCCGGTGGGCAGGGTGAAACACATCAGGGGGTGTGACTGGAGCGGTGGCTGAGGCCATCACACATATCCCGACCTGACTAGGCTGATTTAAGCGGCATCTATTTGCTCTGATGATCTATGTTTCTGGAATAGTATTGGGACATCGGCTCCCGTTTTCTGCATACAGGCAGGGTAACTCTCTGCTTTCTGGCTTTCTAAGCTTCTCTATTCACATGGTTTCCTATGGGACACATTCACATCTGTGCTATTTTCAGCTGCTGCGTTTTTGGAAAGGGTCAGGGACTTTTTTAAACGCAAAACAGTGCATTTCTTTGGTTCAATAGACTTCAATGGAGACACTGCAGAAAATGCATGTAGTGCATTTTTGAGGCGTTTTGCGCTTTTAACCTGCCCAACCAAAAAAAGGCATAAAAAAAAACGCAAAATGCAAAAAAGCATCAAAAAAGAAAAAAGTATTGCAGAAATGGACAAAACGCAAACTGCATTGCTGTGAACCAGGCCTAAATCCTCCTCAGTCTATTTATTAATAAAGCCAATATCAAGTGATCCCCACCCTATATTTGTAACCCACAAACATTGATTTAGAACTAACAGATTTGTTTGTTCAGTTTAGGCAATCGCTATATGCAATCCCTTGCATATCCAGACTCCTGGAGTAAGGGAACTTTTAGTAAAGCTTACTCATTTTCTAGGAAAAATTGCTAAAATCTCATAGTTTTCCAAGCTTGTCTTCTAGCAATCCTGTTGTAATCAGAGAAAAGAGAGCTAGCTGAAATCTTTGTATTATTCCACAGGTGGTTTGCAGCCTATAAAAAGGTATTCCCTCTCTTTCCTACCCAAGCCTCAATTCCAGCATGCTAGCCTCTAGGTCTACACAGCTACTCTTGACTGGAGGTAGGAAAGTGGAAGAGGATGTTGCCACCAGTGGCTGCCTGGGAAGGGGCTGGAGGAGGTACATGCAAGGCTACACAAAATATACACTGAAAAAAAAAACCCTTTTTTCACATTATAATTAAAAAATAAATTAAAAAAAAAGCCCAATGTGATCCAACAAAAAATTATCCATGTAATTCTACCCAAATACTATTCAAAGGGGAATCTTAGTTTATTTCTGACCTCAAGAATACTTTGCATTTACCCACATTTAATTTCATCTGTCTTTTTACTATCTGTGTTGCAGTTTTATAAAATTCTCAGTACAATTTCCCTGTTCTGCATAGTTTTTATAATTCTTCATAATTAATGTCCTCAGCAAAATAGTTAACCTTATTTTCCATTCCATCCACAAGACCATGAATAAAACAACTGAAAACAATCGGGTCAATTGTCAAACTGTTCTGTCTCAAATGTTGCTTTCTGCAAGAATTATATGTCTGGCAACCCAGCCTTTCTGGAGAGCATGGTGGTTTGTTGACATCACAAGATCCACAAGCAATTTCTTGGTTTCTATATGGTAAAAATAGCTTTTTAAGCTTTTTTTTGCAATGAGTTAGCCGGTGCTAGACTGCCAGGAGCGTTGTGAAAGAGGGGAGAGCTAGCCTAGACTAATCAAACTAGTAAGAAAACACAGGGGCAGAACAGAGGAACAATACCAAATATAAGAATGTAAGTGTAAAGCTGGCTGCATTCCTCTACAAACTTAGTGATACTAAACCCAGGACCCTGCATTCACTATATTTGGTCTCCCACAGTACACAGAACATGGAAATGCAATTATTTTATTAATATAAACTTCTAAATACCTTTTTTCATCAGCAGTTAGAGCAGTCTTGCGACTTCAGCAGAGCACTGGTTAAAGCTTGTAGGAGGAGTTTTCTTTCTGCTCTAGGAGGATGCAGAACCCTGACCTCTATCTGGACAGTGCTGATTGGCCCTGTGCTTATCACATGCACTCTCCCAAGAAAAAAAATAACCTCTCTAGCAATACACACCAAACTGACCATGTGCATGTGACTACGGATTCAGTCTGTATTAGGTGGTCATTTCAACAAGAGGAGGGGCAGAGAAGAAAGGACCAAACAGCCTTTTTACACGATGCAGAGGATTAACCTCTTAAGTTTCACAATGAGTATAACAAGCATGATTTAATGCATATACAGGCTGATTTTACTGTTGTATGTTTAGTAACACTTTAAGCCCAATAGATTTGTGCCATAACATAACTCCCAGCACACAGTGCCAGTGCTCGGGCTGCTAAATGCGCTAAATATCCTGGGAGCCCCTTCTTTGGGTCTTGATGGGGCCTGCAGTGTTTCCTCACTAGGATTGAAATCTGCCCTCAATTTAAGTGTCTGCAGTTTGGAGTATGGGGGAAGCAGCTTTTTTCACCTTTTCTCTCTCTTGAGCTAAAATGTTGTACAGGGCTGCCTCTACCTTTGCTTCCTATCTCCCTCTATCATTTTTATGCTTTGCCTTGTTTTTCCTTTTGCTCTTTCTGCTCTGTGCTCTGCTTTTCCATTTCCCCCATGTGGTTCTTCCTCATTCCCTTGAGGTGTGGAGGTTCTTTGTGCCCAGGCGGCTTGTTGCCCCTATACGGAAAGCGTGACTGCCCAGGTCTATTTTTCTAGGCCAGGGGTACGAGCCCAATGACATCATCCAGGAGGCGGAATTTGGGGGGGGGGGCTTTACCTCCTTCTCACACTGTCCTGGGAAGATACAAAAGGGCTCAGAATTTCCCTGTCCCTCAGGCAATACACAGCCTCAGATCCGGTCTCCAGTTGGTGCTAGTGTACAGGTTTCCCTGTGGTGCCACTTTGTTGTTCTGTTAAAGGTACAACGTGCAAATATAGGTATGTTTTATTTATTCTTTTTCTTACTTGGGAGTCTTTCCAAAAAAAAAAGGGGGGGGGGGGTAAAATGGGGGGGGGATGTTTTCTTCATATTTAAACCTTTCCTGTCTCTGTTTTTACTTTCAGCTATCCTAATTTCAGCTGGCTGTCTTATACTTCCTCAAACCATGAGTCAAGCACCACTTTACAAGACCTTCAACTTCTAAGTAGGGGGACCACCATATTGGAAAGTTTTCAGGTATGTCAAGAGTGCCTTCTTATGCAGAATGCTTATATATGATTGATATGTTTTTCAGCCCCACATGCTCATGCTCTCAAAGATCAAGAGCCAGGGAGGATAGATGTTGTTCAGAGGAGCACAGCTACAGATGCCGTTCACACTCCAGGAAGAAATCTAAAAAGCGATGTCATACCTCTTCTCCAGAGCAACACCAGTGCCCCAGTAAGAAATCCTGCTGGGCTTGTGGTGCAATACCTATGCCCAATAAATTGGTGTGCAAAGGCTGTTTGGAGGAGTTTGCAATTTACAGGGAGCAGGAGAATGCTCAGGTGTCATCATTACTAAAGAAGGTGGTGCGAGATTCTATCTCTGAGCTTAGTTCTGTCATCCCAGCCAGACAACCCGCTAGCTGTGCCAGTCCAGAAGCTTCACTGAAAGATCAGCCAGGGACTCTGCACGTAGCGCTCAACCACTCAGTGCTGCTTCTTTGGCCAGTGAGCAGCCAGCAGAGGACAGTAGCTCCTCCTCATCAGAAGGAGACCTGGAGCAACTTGGGTTCAGCTTTTCATTAGTGGATGTCCAGGCAGTTAAACAGACCATAGCATGGGAATCCACCAAAAAAAGCAAAATCATATTTCCTCTTTCTTCAGAAAAGGTCATCTTTTTTTCCGTTCATGGAGGAAATTAAAACTAGAAGGGCAGAAGACAGATACATAATTTGGGCCATAGATGAACTGAAGGTGTTGACAGACTTTATTGGAGAAGCAGCAATAGACTTAATCAAGTGCTCGGACAGAGAGATGCTACACTCGGTCACGGCTAAGAGGGATCTATGGTTAAAGCCCCAGGCAGCGGGTGCTTCTTTGAAGCAAAATTAGTGCAAGATACCTTTCAACTGCAAATTTTTGTTTGGCAGTAAATCAGAGACCGCCATATCGAAAGTGACAGGAGGCAAGTCCGGCCTGATCCCTGCTCCCAGCAAGTTTCACTCCTTCAGGTCCAGGGAGCCTAGATCCAGCCCTCAGGCCAGGGCCTCCAGTGGGGGATGGAGGGGAACACAGGCTACCTTTCTCTAAGCCCACAAGCAGAAAACCTTGAATGTGGAACCCAATAAACCCTTTTTACGGTGCGCATGCCCAGACTTTCTCAGTAGGTGCCAGGTAAATGCACTTCGCGGACGTCTGGACAGCAAATTGTTTGGACTCCTGGGTGAAGGCAACAGTCACTTTTGGAAGTTTGTCAGCTCTCCTCCGCCTGACCACTTCTCTCTTACCAGGTTTCCAGACACTCCACAAAAAGCATACAGGTTTCTATTCTACCCTGTTTATGGTTCGCAAGAAAGACGGGGGTTGGCGTCTGGTTCTAGACCTAAAGAGGCTGAACTGCTATATCCACTTGGAGATGTTCAAGATGGAGTCCATCCAAACAATTATTCAAATAGTACTCTGGTTATAGACCTAAAAGGGCTGAACCACTTTATCTTCTTGGGGAAGTTCAACAAGGAGTCCGTCCACACAATTATTCAAACTGTACAGCCAGTCCACTGGATGCTTTCATTGGATCTGCAGGACACTTACCTTCTAATCCCAATCCTTCCTTCTTTCCAAAAATACCTGAGATTTGCAGTCAGATAGACACATTTACAGTTCAGAAGCCTTCCTTTTGGCCTATGCACTTCTCCAAGGACATTTACAAAAGTTCTCATTGCTATATTAGTCCTGCTCACACTGCAGGGCCTCCGGGTTTACCACTACGTGGACAATATTCTTCTGTTGGCCGGGAATCAAAATCAACTATTAGAGCACTGGGGGATCCTCATCCTCACAAAGGTATGGCTGGATCATCAATTTCAGAAAGCGCCATCTCATGCCAACTCAACAACTAGTATACCTAGGGGCGCTCTTCAACTCTGCCAAGGACTCTGTTTCACTTCCACCAGACACAGTGGTGATAGGAAAAAGATTCTGAGGGCGGAACCTCCATTCATTTGATGGCTTCCCAGTGCATCAGTCTTTTGGGCACAATGTCATTATGTATCCTGATGGCCCACTGGCCGCATTGGCACTTGTGCCAGATCTAACTGGGATTTCTAGGCTAATGGAGGAAACAGTAAAAACAAATGCCAACTTCCCCAATGTATAACTGGCCTTTGCAGTAAGCAGCACATGGAAGGGCGAAGCATGTCAAACAACAACAAAGAAAATTCACAGCTCAACTTATCATCCAGCTTGCAACCAACCAAACTGTCCTGTCTAACAATTCACGTTAAAAACAGGGGTTATACATTTTGAGAGACTCCATAGTAGAAGCACATGCATAATAATGAATAGAATGAGAGCAGGTAAGCCTGGAGGGAGTCCACCCCTCAGTAAATGCACAGGGGTGCACTGGACACCCAGCATTTAGCACAATGGCAGCTAAGGTCTCCAGTGTACCCCTCACCAATATACCAACAGTACAAACAAATGGCAACTTTCCCAATCTATAACTGGCCTTTGCAGCAAGGAGCACATGGAAGGGCGATGCACGTCAAACAACATCAATGAAAAATTCCCAGCTCAACTTAGCTACCAGCCTGCAAGCAACAAAATTGTCCTGTCTAACAGTTCAAGTTAAAAACAGGGGTTTAGTTTGCACACATTTGCAAATACATGCATAAGCTGCAGAGCCTCTTCATGGAACCCCAGTATTTTCTGCAGACCTAACTACATAAATTTTGAGAGCCTCCATAGTAGAAGCACATGCATAATAATGGCTAGGTAAGCCTGGAGATAGCCCACCCCTCCTTAAAGGCACAGGGGAATAGCATATAGAAAAATGGCAGCTAAGGTGTCCAGTGTGTCCCTCACCAGTACACCAACAGTACAAACAAATGGGAACTGCCCCAATCCATAACTGGCCTTTGCTGCAAGAAGCACATGGAAGGGCGACATATTCCAAACAACAACAAAAACTCCCAGCTCAGCTTAGCAACCAGCCTGCAACCAACCAAATTGTTCTGCCTAACCGTTCATGTTAGATGCCCTTCTCTTGAGGACAACTTCTTTAGCAAAGATGTACAAAATGTGGATCAAAAATCAGCAACAGTCTTTTTAAGGAGCACTGAATCCCCTTTAGAGTACCTCCTCAGATCCCAGATGAAACTCTCCTCATCCACCCAGCTGTCTTGAGGGTATCCCTGGACAAGGGATTCCAGCATCCATTGTGAAGGAGTCCCAGATGAAGACTAGTTGGGTGTATTGCACCTGACTGCCCTCTCCCTTCTGTGGCCCAAGGGATGCAGAAGTAAAAACACTGTCCTGTCCTGTCCTGTCCTGTAGCTTGGTGAGTTGCAGCTGCTTTCAGGCCTTATGCTAGGTTGGCTCCTTCCCTGTTGATAGACTGTCTTCCCTAGGAGACTGTAGGGCACCGGAGATCCGTCCGTCTTCTCCAGCCTGTAGTTAGCCCCTCCCCCTCCCTTGGGCCCTCTCCCATTCTCAACTCTCCAGCACCTTTCTTAGTCCATCTGCCACCTAAACACAAGCACTACTTGCTCTACAGGCTTTCTCACATTTAAGGGTTGCCCTTAGCCACCATGCCTGGCCTCCAGCCTGGGCATTGGCCAAGTTCCCCTAAACAAGCAAATCTAGGCTTCCTCCGTCCCTATTCTAGAAAGTTCCTCCAGTTTCTAGAAGGGTGGGAGGGCTCCAGAAGCCCATACCTGCCCATAGCCTTGAGGTAACCTCACTGCCTCACTCCCAGGCTGACTCATCCTAGGCTTCTAACAAGCCTTTGACTGTCACACAAAAACCCTACCTGAACTAGAGGGCACTACAAAGGTAAGAAAGATCAACCACTTCAGCCCCAAGCCATTTCTGGCACTTTTTGTTTACATTTCAAAATCAGTATGTTTTGCCTGAAAATATATTATTTAAAGCAGAGGCCATAGAGAATAAATTGGTGGTTTTTGCATCTTTATGTCACACGGTATTTGCGCTGCGGTTTTTCAAACGCAAATTTTGGGGAAAATGCACTTTTTTCAATTTTATTGCAAAAAACACAATACATAACCCAATTTTTTGTGCAATTGAGACAAACAACGTAAATTTTACTATTCATAGGCAACACTTTAAAATCCTTTACAGGTTACCACTTTACATTTACAGAGGAAGTCTAGTGCTAGAATTACTGCCCATGATCTGACATTTGTGGTAATACGTCACATGTTTGGGACGATTGCTGTTTGTGTGTGTGTGGGACCGACATATGCATTCGCAAGCACTGGGGAATGGGGTACTTTCATTTTTTTTTAATTCTTCATTTTTTTTTATTTTTACACTGTCGTTTTTATTCTTTTTTTTTATTTTTATCACTTTTATTGCTGTTACAAGGAATGTAAACATTCAATGTGACAGCAATAGACACGTGACAGGTTGTTTTTATGTCTATGAGACCCCAAATCCTTCTTCTGCACTTGAAAGCATTCAAAACACCCAGATCAGTGTTTTTGAATACTTTCAGATTTTTAAAAATGGCCCCGAACGTTTCTGAGTAAAGGAAGGAAGTGATGTCAGGTCATCGTTTCCAGTTTACTGTAAAGGAGAGGTCTGCTGCTTTCACACGCAATTGAGCGGCTAGTTAGCTGCTCCGATTGCTTGTACAAGAGAGCCAAAAGCCGGCTCTAAAAAACAGTACTGGAGTAATACCTGCAGCTGCAGGTGCAGGTTTAGTGGATTTAAACTGAATCTTAAATTGGGTTCAATCCATGTCCATTGTTTTGTGTTTACTATAAACTTTGCTGTTTACAATCCAAAGTTTTTCTAACCCAAAAAACAAAAAGATAACATAAATTGGGCACTTGTCATTTCACCCCAGTAAAAAATATATACTTTATTACTTTCTGAGCAAAGTGAAAGGATCATTTAATGAACAAAGTGAAAGGATCATTTAACGAGTTCCCTATACCCATATATCCTTTCTGTTTAGGTGACAATGGTCAAAGGACAAATAGTGGGGATGGATCTCCCAGTGAGGGCACTAAGAATCCTAAGGCCTGGTTCACACTACACGCAGGCTGTGGGCTGGTTGCAGGTGGAGGAATCACAATTGTTCCCGCATCTGCAACCACCCATATCCACATTGTGTTTCTATTGCTAGACGTGGGGGGGGAACCCCATGCAACTCATCTTGCAGAGCATTCGTAGGTGCGGAAACCGCACAAAAACTGCATGGTCATAAAGACCATGTGGTTTCCCTGTAGATGCATTTTGGTAAAGTTGCATGTACCTTTTCTTTGCATGAAATGCAGGCACAGCAGCCAGATCTAAGGGTTTCCTTCCTATTTGCTGATATATATATGCAAAAAATGTTTATTCTTTAATTTGCATAAAATAATTGTTTACACCCAGGAGTGCTATATTTCCCCACTCCTTTTCTTTGTACTGCCTGTTAAATATTGCAAATGCAATCAGTAACAGGTTGGATTAAAGTTGTATTGTACTGTATGTATAACACTTTTGACAGTTAAACAATATATTTTTATTGAGATGCATACTGTGTATCAGACCAAAAAATGAAAACTGAGTAGAAAAAAGGGATAAAGGAATATGCTTCCAAAGGAGGGACAATCTCTTTTGAATGAAGGACAACTGAGAGCTATGGTTAGTGTGCCTTGGGGTCTCAGTTGACCATCTTTGGTATATGGAAACCAATTTTGGGATATCATGTTCAACCTCAATGATGTACTCAAGTTATTTTTTGATCCTAGGATCCAGTTTATGGGTCACGTCAAACTAGCAATTCTGTTGCTGGCGACAACTCAACGCAGTGACAGGATCACTATACAGGGATGAACAACTGTCAACAAATGTCAAATCTGAAAAGATCTTTAATACTTTATATAAACAGTCATGCTTTTGCACAAAAGCTTTAATTACATTCACACACCCATGCAATCGCTATCACTAGCTTTTTATTGCACGTATGCTGCTATGTAAAGACATATATAACTATTAAGGCATCTTAACTAAGGTAATTAAATGACAGTTCCTGCCATCATGTGCTTATGCCTAGAGTGCAAAACAATGCAGAGCCTAATCACACTGAATGTGCCTTTGCTGCCCTCTGTTGCTCAGTCTGTTATTATGTCTTTCAGATTTTTTTAGTGCAGAGCACTAAATTCTGCTGTGTAATGGGGTTTCTATTAAACTTTAATTGGAAAAATCTTCACAGTTATCAGCAGCAGGGGCGGCCTGACAATTTGGAAACTCGGGCGCTGCCCGAGGGCCCGGGGTCAGTAGGGGGCCCCATGAGCTGCCCCTGGTACCTTTTTGATAGGCTTTTTTTTTCATTAATATTTTATTAAATTTTTACATTTCATCTATTCCATCAATAAAAACAATATCTGTTATTTGACTATTTTCACCCAAATACAAAAATACAAAAACTCCCCCCTACCCCCCACCCTATCCCAATTCATACCCCCCTTCCCTCCCTACACCCCCCTCTCTCCCACCCCCACCCCCCTCTCCACTCAGCATTGTTCCCCTCTCTTTTATAGTCTTAGGGTTTTCTTCCATTCCTGTTTCCTATATGCTTTCAATTAATTTAACCTTCTTAAACTCCTCCCATTTTTTCCATTTTTCATGAAACCATTCCATTTTATCCTCATCTATATGGTATAGTTCCTCCATTCTATATATCTGATCTACCTTTCTTATCCAATCTGTTGTTTTTGGTACTTCTTGTTCCCTCCAAAATTTAGGAATCAAACTTTTTGCTGCATTAATATATTGCAATAACCTAGAACTTTTATATTTTTCAACCGTTAGCTCTGTTCCATGTAAAAGACATATCTCTGGTTCCTTTGGTATTTTTATCCCAGTGATTTCCTGTATCTGGTGGATTATTTCTTCCCAATATTTTTGGATCTTATAACATTCCCACCAAATGTGACCTACTGTGTCCTGTTCCCCACATCCCCTCCAACATAACGGTGATTATCCCTATTTTGCTTGTGTACTATAATTGGTGTCCTTTATATCCTCGGTAAACATTTATAATTCATCTCTACACCCTTCATACTTATATTACCGTGTGTAATGTATAAATCTTTTTTTGTTTCTCTTCCTCTATCCTTAATCCTAATTCCCTTTCCCATTTCTCCATATATGTGGGGACCGTGTTTGTTGCTAACTTAGTAAACATTTTATATATTTTCGAAGTTCCGTGCTTCCCATCCCCCCGTGCATTAAACAAAAGTTCAAATAGATTCCAATTTTCTTTCTTCCTTAAAGGCCTAGGGAGTTTTTCTACAAAATGTTTCATTTGTAAATGCCGCCACTCATCTACTTTAATGAACAGCTCCTTAATCTTTTTCATTTCCGCTAGGGGACAGATTTCCTCTCCTTTCATTATATCTCTCAATTGTGCATTTCCTTTTTTTATCCATCTCCCAGCAACCTTTTCATTCCCCGGCAGGAATAAATCTGTGTTTACGATAGGCATCAACAATGAGTTAAATTCCCATCCCTGTTTCTGCATTGTGTCCCACACTTTCAAAACAATTCTAGTGCATATACTTGTGCTGTTTTTCATTCCACGACAATGAGGTGGTAACCATATTATCCTACTCAAATGTGTTTTACTTAATGTGTTTTCTATACTTATCCAACTTTTCCCCTGTGCATTGTGTGTCCAGTCAAAAATATGAGCTACCAATACTGAATTATAATATCTTTTAAAATCAGGAACACCCAATCCACCATTTTCTTTGTCTCTTGTTAGAACTTCGTAACTTATTCTAGGTTTTTTATTTCTCCATATAAACTTTATCATCATTTTCTTCAATATCCTAAAATATAGTCCTGGCAGCTTTATTGGGGTCATCTGGAATTTATATAGAATTTTTGGAACAATTATCATCTTAATTAGGTTTATTCGTCCTATTCAAGATATTCCACCTGTCCCAAGTTTTCTCATTTCATCTTTGATTTAATTTAATAATGGGATATAATTTGCTTTATATAAATTCTTTAAGGATACGGTTAAATATATTTCCAAATATTTTAGTTCTTTTTCCTTCCAAGAAAAAGAAAACTCCTTTTGTAAAGTCTTTCTCTCTCCTCTTGGAAGATTTATGTTCAAGATTTCTGTTTTAGTTGGGTTAATCTTTGGTTAGACAGCTCCCCATATTCCTTCATTGTTTTTATTAAATTGGGTAATGTTATCCTTGGGTTACCTACATATAACAGCAGATCGTCGTCATATGCCACTACTTTATGCTCTGTCTCTCCTATCCAAATTCCCTTAATATCTGTATTTTCCTTATTTTTGCTAAGAGGGATTCTAAGGACAGGACAAACAGCAAAGGTGACAATGGACATCCCTGACGGGTCCCGTTGTACATCTTATAGCTCTCTGATATTTCCCCATTTACTTTTATTGCCGCAGATGGTTGACTATACACTTTCCCTATCCATATTCTCATTCTAGGGCCCATTCCCCATTCATATACCCCCAATCTAATCTATCAAACGCTTTCTCAGCGTCCACCGACAATAGCAAAACAGGGACTTTTTCTCTTTTACTTTTTTGTATAAGCAATAATGATCTTAATCCATTATCCCTACCCTCTCTCCCAGGGACAAACCCCACTTGATCTATATGGATCCACTTAAGCATTAAATCCTTTAGCCTATTTGCTAACACTTTTGCATATAGTTTCGTGTCTATATTTAGTAAGGATATCAGTCTATAGCTGGAACACTATCTTTCCCTTCTTTTGGTATTATTGTAATATGCACTTGTAAGGATTCCTCTCTCATTTCCATCTCCCCTCCCAGTGTATTCATATATAAACTCAATTTAGGTATTAATTGTTCTTTAAATTTCTTATAGTATCTCACAGTATACCCAGCCGGTCCCGGACTTTTCCCTGCCATAGTACTCTTCAATGCACATTGTATTTCTTCTGCTGATATTGGTATCTCAAGGGATATTAACTGATCTTCTCTCAATTTCGGTAACCTCTCTTGTATGTCTGTCTTTTTTTAGTTCTTTCTTCCTCTTCTCTTATGGACTGCTGAGGATTGATATTATATAACTTACTATAATAATCTTTAAACACTTTTGCAATATTTTTGGTAGAGTATTTTAGTTCTCTTTTATTATCTCTTACTTTCTCTATATAATTATTACCTTTCTTTTTTCTTTGGGCTCTCATTAAATATTTTTCTGGTCTATCCCCTCACCGATATCTTTCACTAATTCGACTTTAAGGAGGTACTCCGACTATGTACGATTCACCAGCTACTTATCCTCCTCCATGCCATGCCATTCTCTATATCCATAGATAAGTCTCCAGCCATCCACCAGAGTGGGAGGGCTGAAGGGAGAGAGAAAGAGGGGCGGGTAGAGAAAAAAAAACCCTCTCCCCCCCCCCTCCCCCCCACTTGCTAATTTTTTCTTCTAGCTACCTGCCAGTCCTCTTTTCCAATAGCCCCTATCTCTTTTTCCTCTTCCTCCCACCCAGGTATCTCTATTCTCTGCAGATCCAGTCTCTCACAAAAGTCTCTCATCTCTTCAGGAAATCTCAGTCTTGCTGTACATCCATTTTTCCATCCTATTAAACACGCCGGAAAGCCTCATCTATATTGCACATTTAGCTTCCTCATCTGCTCCAACAATGGTCTCAAGGATCTCCTTCTTGTCAATGTCTCTGCAGCCAAATCAGCAAAAATCTGAATATTTATTTCTCCATATTTGATTACTGTTCTTCCTTTGATCTTCTTCCATATCTCTTCTCTATCCACATAATTATGGAATTGTACAATTATATCTCTCGGCCTTTATTTACCCTTTTCTTGTTGGGGCCTTCCTATTCTATATACACCGTCCAGTTTAAGAGTCTCTGATGCAGATCTATCCATTATAGTGTTCAACATTTTACATATTATACCCATTAGATCTTCTCCATGTGAAATCTCTGGTATTCCTCGAATCCTTAGATTACTTCTCCTATCCCTGTTTTCTTGATCCTCTATTTTATATAGCAGCTTTCTTTGTTCTTTTCTCGTTTCTATCGTCCATTTTTCTAATTTCAGAATATTTTGGGCATTTTATTCACTCTTCCCTCCGTCTCTTCCACTCTTGTTAACATTTGCCCCAGGTCTTTCTGTATTATCACCATCTCTTGTTTTATTGATTTTTCAAGACCTTTAAACATTTCTGCTATTTCTTTTTTATTTGGCATCTGTAGGTCGCTTTCTTGTTCTCCCACCTCCACTCTTTCTTTCACTTGTTGACCACTCTTAGCCATTCCCAGGGATAGTCTAGGACTGTCTTCCACACTGATTTCCAGCTCACTCCTTTCACTTATTCTTTGTTGTCTTTCTGGGGTCAAATTCCTCTGTGAGGGTATATATTTTTTAATTGTACCTGTTAGGGAACCCTTGGGCCCACTTCCTTTGGCCACTTTTTTTTTCATGCCGCTGTAAAAACTTAATTCCCTTATCCAAGTTCTGGGGGGGGGGGAATTTCCTCTTCCTTTATTGTCCCACCGCTTGTCACTTTAGATTTTCCTCTGCCCACTTCTATGGGTCTTGTGCTATAATGATTTTTGTCCTCTTTTTCTCCTGGACCCCCTGGATAGTCTCCCCCCCAAATTTCACACTACAGTTCAGCTCCTTTCCATACAGTTCCACTCACCCTCCTGTTGTCTTCTCACTTGTTTGGACCGGCGTCTGGCTCTTCCCTCTGGGGGCTGTGATTCCCCACAGCCCCTTTACTTAGAATGCCGCTCTTCTTGTTTAATAGGCGACTCTCCCCACAGGGTCCTTTACTTTCTCGGTCCTGTATGTGTCTGTATGGATAGGGGATCACATACAAGCTGTCAAGGTCCTACCTTTTCCCAGAGGTTATGTTACTCCATGTGCTGGCATCCATCTTGGATTTCTGCTGAGCATGGTGGGAATCTTTTATGCCTTCAGGTCTCTGAGGTCCATCCCCCAGAGGGGTGTGGCTGAGTACATATAAGCCTGTGATCCGCACATGCTCTTTGCACTTGTGTCTTGTGTCTTTGTCTTGCTACAGCTCTGTGTATGCGCTCGTGACTCCTCTGGTATCTGACTCGGCTTGTGACTAAGACCATTCTCTGTGTTTTCCTTCGATCTGACCTTCCGTTGCTGAACCCGGCCCGTGACCTGTGATTCTTTGTCTACTGTTCTGTACCGTTCTGTCCCGTTGTTGTCGACCCGGCTTGCCTGACTACGCTATTGTCATTCTCACCAGCTACACGCCATTGGCGGCGGCCTTTACCACTGTCGGGGTGTCTCGGGGGTCGCGACCTGGTTCCTGGCTGCGTCAAGTCCATCCCCACCATCAGGGGCCCTGGTGAAGGGCAGCCTGGGACTTAGACTCTGCGCCCTGAGGGACTTCGGTCTGTTGGTGGTGGTTGTCGTCAGCCAGTGCGTTACCCTGCCACTAGGCCTACCTGTCCGTTCCACAGCCCTGCCCTGACACAAGCCCCTTTTGCCCGAGGAGGGTGCCGGCGTCTTCCTCCATCTGTAGTTGCCAGCCGGCTTCTCCTCCCAGTACTTCCTTGCGGGAGGTCACATGGTCGCCTCCGCTTCCTCCAGACTCCCCACCGCTCTGGACGGGGACTGCAGCCGTCCCTCTGAGGTGGATGTCAGGCACTCTGTCCACCTCTCCAGCCGGCTTTTCCCACATCCTCCACACTCCGCAGCTCTGGCTGTGCCTCCAAACCCCCCCTCTCACAGGTAGGTGTCCAGTCACTTTGCGGGCATTATTTGGCAGCCTTGGCAGGACACTTGCAGTGTAGGCAGCTGTCTACCGGAGAGCTCTCACGTCAAGCTCTCCTTCACCGCTATAGTCAGGCTCCTCCCTCTCTTCATAGGCTTTTTTGAGTTTGGGCAAGGACACAGGGTCCCCATGATCCCCTATTGCCCGGGGGCCCCATGAGTTGTCAGTTCGCCCCTGATCAGCAGTAAACAAAAGACCTCTTTACTGCCTTTATGAAGGTGTAGTGCAAACTGAACCATCCTTCCTTGGGCCATTGTTCAATTTGAGCCCGGGTTCACACTGATGCAGTCTGGAATTCGCAGCGTTTTCTGTATCAGAATCGCACCCCGTTCATGCAAACCGATGCGGGTGTGTATGTTAAGTTAACAACACCCCGAAATCGGTCCGCAAAACGCGGTGCGATGTGCAGAATCGGATCGCATAGGTATCAATAATCATGCGATCCAATTCTAGTGTGGACCAGAAAAAAGGTCCTGCACGTTTTTGGTGTGGGTGCGGTGCAATTAGATCCATACAAAATAAATCACTCCAATCGCATCGCACACACATCGCATGTGATTTGCACAGGAATGCGGTGCAGTTCCTGTGCAAATTACATGCGATGTACCGCACCGCATATATGTGAAACCAGGCTCATTGAAAAATCCATCTAAATGTGCTGCGTGGACACCGGAGTCCTAGTAAGTTTGAGAAACCACGATTGTTATGGAGACCAATACTTAAAGAATCTTTACCAGTTAAGAAAAACAAAGCTATGGACCAGAGGAAAGGTTCACCTTGGCTGCTGTCAGTACCATAGCAGGTCCAATCACTAACACAACTTGAGTATGAGCAGATATTTCTCTACTTCTCATGTTTGGTGAGATATCTGCCAGTCCATGGCCAACTATCATATCAGATTAAATTAAAGGCGTCAGAACTATTCATTTTTCATTTCTGATTACTGAAGCCTGTATAAATTTAAAGTGAACCTGCTCTTTTCCAATGCGGAGTGCTCTCACCAGCAGCATATATTCACCTCTCTTTTGCTATCACGCTGCTTTTATAGGCACATGGCCAATTAGGAATATACACTGCTCAGTTCAGCATATTTATGTGGCTGGTATGGACAGGTGTTTTAGATCAGCCGCAGGCAGAAAACCTGGACAAAGCAATGGAAGGCTAACATTGGTTAGGGACAGATATGCGTTTGAGGACCGTTCATGTCCAGGAGTTACATCTGCCCCCGTATGCAGGTAATTACTTATGTGTGATTACGTGGAAACAGCCACAGACAGTATCAGCCTGTCATTGATTTGTCCAGGGATCCTACCCTAAGCTGATCAGAAACACCAGGCTGCAGAAAAACACTGAACTGGGTGGTGCACAGCCCTATGCAGGCCATACATGGGTCGAATTCCGAACAAATTTTCTTTAGAAAATTGGAAATTTTGTGCGTTTTGTAATCCGATGGCACCACCATTGATTTTGAAATTCAACCAACCAAGCCTTCAATTTCTCCTCATGTTGCTATAGAAAAGAATTTTCGTGGCCAAGAATTTTATTTTCTTTCCAGGTCACAGCTTTATATTTCTTGCACGATTCTCTCATGATTGATTCAAGATTCGTTTGTTTTTCAAAAAATTTCCAACATGCCCAATCACTCAAATTCAATGGTCACACGAAAATCGGCCGTTTCTATGACCCACTAATGGTGCAAAATTCAAATGAACTAGTCGGCCACGTACATGAGCCCTTAAACTGCCCTTAAGCCACAAGGAAGGAAGCCCAAGAATTAAATCTGAATAATCTGACATGCTGCTTTGGGCCCAGCAAGCTGTGTGTTTTTTAATTATCAATGATCCTTTTCTTTATGAACAATTCTATTAATTTAGCTATAATGTAAGTTAAAGCCATTGGCCTGTAGTTGCCTGGTTCTTCCTTTTTTATCATTTTTTTGAATAGGTACAATATTAGCTGTCTGCCAGTCTCGTGTAGGGATGGACTGACCATTTGGAAACTCGGGCACTGCCCGAGGGCCCGTAGTCAGTAGGGGGCCCCATGAGATGCCCCTGGTACATTTTTCATTGGCTTTTTTTAGTTTGGGCAAGGACACAGGGGCCCCATGATCCCCTATTGCCCGGGGGCCCCATGACTTGTCAGTCCGCCCCTGGTCTCGTGCTAACCTTCTCCCGTTAGAAGAGATTGAATTAACCACTTTCCCACCGCCCCATAGAAGATACACTGCTACAGGGCGGCACAGGTGCGCAAAATCACATATATATACGTGATTTTGTATTTCTGGGTAGGGGGCTCGGGCGCGCACTACCTGCACCGCTATTAGCACCCAGTGATCGAGTAGGATTACCAATGGAGGGAGAGAACTGTAAGTAAACAAAATAGTTCTCTCCCCTGTCAGCTTCTGCACACAGCTATGCATGGCTTTGCATAGCAGAGCCATGCATAGCAGTGTGTTTACAGTGATGCACACACACAGCACACTGTAAAACACATAAAACACACAGTTAACCCTCTGATCTCCCCACATGTTAACCCCTTCCTGCCCACTGCCATTAGTACACTGTCAGTGCTTTTTTTTAGCACTGATCACTGGATTGGTGTCACTGGGGAGGTCAGTGACACCAAGTCAGTTCCTCCCAGTGTCAGAATGCCCATCACAGTCCCGCTATAAGTCGCTGATTGCCACCATTAGTAGTAAAAATAAAAAATAAATTCCAGTATACATACCTCCATTTGGAACCGTGGTTCACATAAACCAATTAATTTACATGTATTGGGATTTTTTTTAGCACAGGTATGTAGCAGAATACATTTTGGCCTAAATTTATGACAAAATTTTATTTTTTTTTTTATACTGGACATGTTTAATAGCAAAAAGTCAAAAAAAAAATTTCTCAAAATTGTTGGTCTTTTTTTTTTATAGTGTAAAAAATTAAAAACATACAGGTGATCAAATACCAGAGCTCTATTCATGGGAAAAAAAGGACGTAAATTTAATTTAGGTGCAGCGTTGCATGACCACGCAATTGTCAGTTAAAGTAACGCAGCGCTGTAATGCAAAAAATGGCCTGGTCAGGAAGGGGGGTAAATCCTCTGGAGGCCAAGTGGTTAAAAGATCAGTTAATGGTCCAAAACCTAAACTTCAAATTTCTCTTAGAACTCTTAGATGAATGCTATCTGGAGCCATTGCTTCATCCAAGCCAGTTCTTCTGCTACCTCTGTCTCCAGAAATCCTGAAACTGAACCTTCATTAACCACTTTATAACCATGCTAAAGCCGAAAGACAGCTACAGCAGGGTTGTCCAGTTCTGGGAGGGCATCATATGATGTCCTCCAAGAACGCACTCCCAGCGACGGTTATTCAGAACTGTCGGTGATCAATGTGTCCTACAGACACAGCTGATCACATGACTAGATAATAGGCCAATCACAGAGGCCTTTTACTAAGTGATCAGCTGTGTCCAATGACACAGCTGATCACAAAGTAAATACAGTTGCCGTATCGGCAGCACTTTCCTCACGCTGTCACAGCATGAGAAATGTACTGCCGATATCCAACAAATGTCACAGAGATGATCTACAGGAAATTATGGAATCTGAAAATCAGTTAAAAAATTTAAATAAACTGACAAAGATTTGAAACCTCCGGTGGATAAGGTAAGTGAGAGTTAAGCACATTGGGATGGCAGATCCGGAAATGGTATTGGAAAACGCTTCTATTTAACAGCTTGCCAATCGCACTATAGCCAAAAGATGGCTACAGTGCTGTTGTCCAGTTCTGGGAGGGTGTCCATGGATGTTCCCACAGCTGATCACATGACAAGGTAAAAAGCCAATCACAGCAGCCTTTTACCACGTGACCAGCTGTGTCCAATGACACAGCAGATCACAAAGTAAATACAGTTGCCGGCAGCACTTTCCTCACGCTGTAACCGGCAAATGTCACAGAGCAGATCTGCACTAATAATCAGGGCACTGATTATCAGTGCCACCCATCAGTGTCGCTCGTCAGTGCCACCAGTCAGTGCTGCCTATCAGTATCCAACATTACTGCATATCAGTGCAGCTTCATCAATGCACAACAGTGCCGCCTCATCAGTGCCACCTCATCAGGTCAAAGCTATATGGTTTGTTGTTGTCTACAGACACCCCTTATCTGCAGAGCTGTATTTCTGGTAAAGATGAGCTATGCCTTTAAAGCAATCTGGTGGGGATAAAACTGCAGCTCAGCTGCCTATTTTTACTGCCAGTGTACACTAGGATTGCCACCTCATCCCTTTAAAATCAAACACATTAATTAAATTACACAGGTTCTGAGGCTTGGTTAATGCAATGTTAAGGCATTAAGTGAATTAAATCACCACCTTAATCAGCCACAGAAAGGGGAGGTAAAAGCAGAGTTAAAGCACATTTAGGTACGTTGTGTGTTTATTCATTTTATTGGCCAGAATATTTGTTTATTCTGGTCATTTGTGTGGATGTATGCCCAAGCGCTAAACACACCTACTGCTAAAACACTTAGATGCATTTACAAGCGTTTAGGCACTCAAGTTTTATTTTTTGTGGCAAAATGTTCCTCTCCCGAACACACTGGCTGTTTTTTTTCTTCAGCCTCTAAATGCCTGTAAACACCTGGCGGAAAAAAAAAAAACGTGAAAGTGGCGTTTTTAATGCCCCGTGGACATAAAGCCTAAATGTGGTGCTGCGTTCACCAGATTCATGTACCTGTACTTCAATTTGTACACACGTGAGACACTTTAGCAAAATCTGTCTGTGCAAGGATCTTTCTGTACGCTAAAAGAGAGCTGGTCTTAATTAGCGCCACTTTCATAAGATACAAATTGTCGGTATTTTATTTTGAATTTGGCACATTTATGGTGCCACAATGGAAAAGCAGCACATTTTAGAACTACCTGGATTGGTGCACAAGTCGCTCTCGGAAACAAAAGTGTTAAAGATGCTTCATGAAAGAGGGATTAATGCAGACCATAGATGGGTAGAAAATCGGCCAATTTTCACACCGTTAATGGGTTAATTGGTGGGCTGTTTTTCAGGGTTTTGTCACATTTTTTTTATCGGTGAAGTTGGAAAAAAATCAGCCGATTTTGCCGATCAGCTGATTTTCCCGGCAATGATGGGCAAATCGGTCGATCTTTTTATCGATAAAAAATCTGCACATGAGCCGTGGCCTGCAAGAAGAAGAAAAAGAAGAAGAATAATAATAAAAAGAAGAAGAAAAAGAAGAAGAAGAATTCCAGTCCGCTATTATATTTGACATGAAAAAATATTGCAGTTGCAACAATGTATCTGTTTGTATCCGAATAAAACCATCTGTATCCGAATGGATACAAATAGATACATTGTTACAACCGCAATACTTTTTCATGTCAAATATAATATCAGAGCTCTCCCCAGGGACAGAAGTAATTAAATGCTGGCCATACACAGGACGAAAATCGGCCAATTTTTTTTACCATTGGTGGTAACGTCGGCCTATTGAACAACTGATTTTTTTTTTTTTTATACAACATCCGGTTTTCGACCCGTCTATGGCCTGCATTATACGTCGATCACATTGAATTGCATTGCATGCCATACAACTTGCTAATCACATGACAAGTCATACCCTATTGTCTGCAATTAAAGCGGTCATATCGGTGCGGTTCTGATTGGTTGGATCTGCACCGATTTCTAAAGTAGTATATGCATTACTTATGGTGCGATTTGCATAGACATCTCTGTCAGATGTCCTGCAAATCTCAAATCGGCATGTCATTCGACTTTGAAATTATGTGACTTCACTGTAAGTCGCACAATTTCAAATTCGGGATCGGAGTGACCGGGATGTAAGGCCAGAAAGGTGGTGAAGCAGCATTAATAAATCCTCCCACAATGGAAAAAAAAATGCTTCCAATATATTTTAGAAATGTAACAAATAATCTACCTGTATACATTTACAGTATTTGCCTTTGATTCTGCTGCTGACTACTTCATAACTTGATTTCAAAAGTCAGTTGACAGATTAGATTAGTAAGTAGAAAAAGACTTTAATAATGTATTGTAATGTATTAAAAAGTACCTGTGTAGGCACGGACGGGGTTCGAACCCGTGATCTTCGGTTTACGAGACCGACGCCTTACCACTTGGCCACCGCGCCTGCGTCTAGTTGGGAAATATACGCTCCTCATCTTCCCGTCTACTGCACATGTGACCAGTGTTTTGATCAAATTGTGCGGCTTTCTTAGGTGTTTTTATATTTAAAACATCTTTGTTACTGAATCTACTGTAGCTATGCCACGAGTATGTATCCATGTTTGTTTCCGGTGCACAGTGATAGTACCGAATGTCATGTACAATAAATCTAATCCCGCGGCTGCGTATATTCTCCGTATTTATCATCACTGATGTTTATCCCTCGCGCTGCTTGTATTTTGTACAAATGTTCCACTTCCTCGCAACGAATTCGTTCGTTTTCCCGCCTCAGTACACCCGTGACGTCACTGAACTGGGTGTGGGGATGCCGCGGGCTTTCACTTTCGTTTACCTCACCACAGATAATGGACGTAACACGGTTATGTTTAATGCGTTGAAATATTTCGATGCTCCAGCCATGCAGTGAACTGAGAGACACAAGTAATGGCTGGCTTTCATTAGAAAGTATTCCTATTGTATTGTATTGTGGGTGTTGAGAAAAGTGCTCCTCGTGTTAAGGGGCTGGATATTGGGGTTGGCGTTCACCTGACATATTTTACACTGTTCAGCCATAACTGGATGACTGCTGTCAGGTAACATGAATAACATTGCTATGTTATTACAATGGCATCTGGAAGGGGGTGGGATATATTAGGCAACAAGTGAACAGGTAGTCCCTGAAACTGAAAACAAAAAAAGTGGGTAAGAGCAAAGCTGGCCATGCATGTTTTAAAATTCAGGTGGTTCAGCGGGGACCAGGCATATTTTGCTCCATGTACGGGTAGGCTGGTTGTACACAAGCCAATCTATCAACTGACGTGTGTACTACCAACCTGTTGGAACATTTTTACTTGATCAGTGCCGCTGGCTATAGCTGGCAGTGCTGATCAGTGTATTCTGGTAGCAGGCAAGTCTCCCCACTGTCAGAATACAATAGTGGGTGTGTGTTTGGGGGATAGCCAATCCACATGGATGGATCGTCTTTTTTTCCTTCAACCAGCTGGTTGAACAAAAAAAAAAAAGACTTATGTATGGCCATAATGAGGGCCAATGTATGGCCACAACGAGGGCCAATGTAATGTAACGACTAGATGACTGGGTCAGAGCAACTCCAACACTGCAACTCTTGTGGGATGTTCTGGTCAGCAGTGGTCAGGACTGACCAAAAGTGGTCCAAAGAAGGAAAATCAGGGTCATGAACATCCAAGGGTCATTGAAGCATGTGGGGAGCAAAGGCTGGCCCGTGTAGTCTGACCCAATAGAGGAGCTACTGTTACTCAAATTCTGAAAAAGTTCATGCTGGTTCCAGTAGAAAGGTGTCAGAACACACAGTGCATGTTTGTTGCATATGGGGCTGCACATCACATGGGGTGCCCATGCTGACCCATGTCCTCATCCAAGAGCATCTACAATGGGCATGTGAGCATCGAAAACTGGACCATGGAGAAATGAAAAGAAGGTGGGATGTGCTGGAAAAACAAGTCCGATCCATGAAGGCCCTACATTGCAATTTACAGGACTTCTAGTGGTTCTAAAGCTTTAAGGTTTTTCACAATACATTCTATACATTAAAGTGAAGAACCTTCTGTGCTGCAGGATCCCCTCCAGCCCCCCCTTATACCTACCTGAGTCTGATCCAAACCAGCGATGTGCACGAGAGCAGAGGCTCTTGCCGCTGTCTCTCTCCTCCCTGGAAAGATTGTTTGGCTCCATGATGTGCCGAGCCAGCGGGGGTAGGGCCGAGCCACCCGCTCTGTGTCAATGGACACAGACAGGGCGGCTCTGGAGCAAACTTACACGGGTGCCCCATGGAAATCAGCTTTCCATGGGAGCATCCGCTGAAGAGGAGAAGCCTGAAGCATCGGCGGCAGACTCCAGAAGAGGAAGATCCAGGCTGCTCTGTGCAATTATTATTATTATACAGGATTTATATAGCGCCAACAGTTTGCTCAGCGCTGTACATTATAATGGGAGACAGTACAGTAACAATACGATTCAATACACGGTGGTTCGAGGGCCCTGCTCCTTGGAGCTTACAATCTAGGAGCAATACCATTACACAGAGCAGGTAAGTATGCCATATTTGTTATTTTAGTAAAAAAAAATAGAATGCTGCTTTAAAGGATCTGCTACTGACAGCATAGTGAAAGATACCACAGTATACCTTTAGAGGTCTAGTGGCATCAATTCATCAACAGGTTATAGTGGGTTGGTTTAATATAATAGCTAATAGGTGTATGTCCCTAGTTGTCAGTACTGTCAATCGTCCATAGAACTGGAATTATTTGGGTTCTTATCTTGGGCAGGTTTGATCTTAATCACCACTTGAGTTCAAAGGCCCTTTTCTCGATAAACCTCCTTGAGTGCAAGTATTTTTGAATGGTTTTGGTGATATCTTGCTTCTGCATGTTATATCTTTTAGTATTTGTAATCTACCTTAGCATATCATACATCTTTTTTTAGAGACAGGCTGGGTTTTTATTTGGTAGCAAACTAGGATATATACTATATTGCCAAAGGTATTGCCCCCCCCCCCCCTCCAAATCATTGGATTCAGGTGTTCCAATCACTTCCATGGCCACAGGTGTATAAAATCAAGCACCTAGGCATGCGGACTGCTTCTACAAACATTTGTGAAAGAATGGGTCGTTCTCAGGAGCTCAGTGAATTCAAGAATAGTATAGGTTGCCATCTGTGCAATAGGTCCATCCATGAAATTTCCTTGCTACTAAATATTCCACGGCCAACTGTTAGTGGAAGTGCACAGAAGTCGCCAACTGTCTGCAGAGTCAATAGCTAAAGACCTCCAAACTTTGTGTGGCCTTCAGATTAGCACAACAACAGTGCATAGAGAGCTTCATGGAATGGGTTTCCATGGCCAAGCAGCTGCATCCAAGCCTTACATCACCAAGTGCAATGCAAAACGTCACATGCGGTGGTGTAAGGTGTGCCTCCACCGGATGTGTTCTTTGGAGTGATGAATCACGCTTCTGGGTTTGGAGGTTGCCAGAAGAATGGTACTTGCCTGATTGCATTGTGCCAAGTGTAAAGTTTGGTGGAGGGGGGATTATGGTGTGGGATTGTTTTTTAGGGGTTGGGCTTGGCCCCTTAGTTCCAGTGAAGGGAACTCTTAAGGTATCAGCATACCAAGACATTTTGGAAAATTTCATGCTCCCAACTTTGTGGAAACCGTTTGGGGATGGCCCCTTCCAGATGACTGAGCACCAGTGCACAAAGCAAGGTCCATAAAGACATGGATGAGCGAGTTTGGGGTGGAAGAACTTGACTGGCCAGAGTCCTGACCTCAACTGGATAGAACACCTTTGGGATGAATTAGAGCAGAGACTGGGAGCAGGCCAACATCAGTGCCTGACCTCACAAATGTGCTTCTGGAAGAATGGTCAAACATTCCCTTAGACACACTCCAAAACCTTTTGGACAGCCTTCCCAGAAGAGTTGAAGCTTTATAGCTATAAAGGGTGGGCCAACTCAATATTGAACCCTGCGGACTAAGACTGGGATGCCTTTAAAGTTCATGTGCGTGTAAACGTAGGCGTCCCAGTACTTTTGACAATATAGTGTAGATTTTTTATTTCCTTGCATTTATTGAGAATAAATAGTAAGATATTTTTATTAAATTACAATTTCCTGTATTTTTTTCCACTCTAATGTTTATGTATTTGCACATCTCATATATTTACCCCCAAAATAAATCAACAAAGTCTTCTGATTAAAACTATGTCTCATTAGTACAACATTTATGTAACATAGCAGAAATTGATGAAGCGCAAACTGAACATATGCATTTCACTTAAAGAGAACTTTATTCTGCTATCAATGCTAAATTCTTAGCGTAATATTAAGACAAAATGAAGTCACGTTGACGAGGGCACAAATTAGCACAATTGCAACTTTTTCACAGGTTTGTGATCACTAAAAATTGAGCATTATATGACTTTGTAGAAAAGAGGTATATTCCTGCTGTGGATTAGGCAATCCAGTGTTTGGCCTTAAAGTATTACTAAACCTACAACAGTAAAATCAGTCTGTATATGCAGTAAAGCATGCTTGTTATACTCACTGTGGAACCTAAGGGGTTAATCCTCTTCATTGTGTAAACACACTGTTTGATCCCGACTTCTCTGTTCCTTCCCCTTCTTCCAGTGTCCCCCTCTTAACTCTTGATAAGACATATCATGTGGAGTCACTCTGCACATGCTCAATTTGGTGTGTATTGCTAGAGAGGTTTTTTTTTTTCTTGGGAGAGTACATGTGATCAGCACAGGGCCAATCAGTACTGTCCAGACAGAGGTCAGGGGCCCTGCATCATCCTAGAGCAAAATGAAAACTCCTCCTACAAGTTTTAACATATGCTCGGCTGGACACTGATAGAAGTCACAAGACTGCTCTAACTGCTTATGAGAAAAGGTATTTAGCAGTTTATATTTACATTTGCATTTCCATGTTGCATGTACTGTGGGAGACCAGATATAGTGAATGCAGGGTCCTGGGTTTAGTAACACTTTAAAGAATACGTTTTTCACCTTTTTTACAAAAAATAATAGATGCACATTTTTTGCAGGTAAAAAAATGTGCATTTATTATTTTTTGTTTCTGGAGCCTCTAAAGGATTGCACCAGCGCAGATCGCTGGTGCCATGCATGTCTCCTGCAGACCTGTCAGTGTATCTGTGTGCCCGTATAGGAAAGCAAGTACCTAATAACAGGAAGAAACAGGAAGAATCGATGAACTACATTGGCGTTTTACAGTACTGTGGTAGTTCATTGAGGATTACAAGCTGACAGCTGTAAAGGTTGTCGGAACTTATAGTGTTCTCATTCACAGAATACTGTGAATGAGTAACAGAGACAGAGCCCCTCAAGAACGCGTTTTTTTAAAATTGTGTCAAGAAGATCCCCCGCTAGCTGTCAGAACGAAGAGTGGGGGCTGGTCCGTTCATAACATGTTACATGTTACACCCTGAATATTAGTGTGACATGTAGCATGTTATCAAAGGTGAGCTTATCTTTTAACAAGATGACCAGCATGCTCTGTTCTTGCTGGTAGGCCCTGCTCTTCACCCCCATCCTGGCTGTGATTTTACTTTGCCAAACCATGGCTGACTGGTCAAAATCCCTTAAATGAGATCTTACCTCTGTTGTGGTCTGTCTAGAGATTACAGCAGATCACATAGATCCTGAACATGCAGAATTGTCCCTGGAACTGATTCAGCAAATAGAGTATCAGGTTATAGTCCTAGACACAGCTTAGCCCATTGTGTTTTTTCCACAGGAGAAAATTCAGATTCTTGAATCTCCAACTCTTTGTGCTTTTGCACGAGAGTCCTGGGTCTGATAGTAGCCTTAGCTTCCTCTTAAGCAGTTCAATTTGCTCAGTTTCACTCCAGACCTATATAACACAACATTCTGTAATTGGGGGACAATCCATGGACATACCAGTTCTTTGGGCACCAAAGACTGGGTTGTCCCTTGCTTGGTGGATCAGGGATCTGGCTCTGGAATCGAGGAAGTCCTTCCTTCCCATCTCTTGAAAGATCCTCATTACTGGTGCCAGTCTGTTAGACTTAGAAGGAGTCATGGGCACCCAGTCATTGCAGAAGACTTGAAAGATCCTCATTACTGGTGCCAGTCTGTTAGACTTGGAAGGAGTCATGGACAATCCTGCTAAAGGGTCATCCAATCTGAAATTAGTTAGACAGCACCACTGCAGTGGTGTATATTACCATTATGGAGAAACTAAAAGTCTTTCTTTGGTAGATTGGATGCCGTCCTGGACAGAACTTCACATTCCAGCATTTGTCTTCTGTGTACATACCAGCTATAAGCAATTGGCAGGCAGACTTCCTCAGCTGATAGTGCCTGGACCTGGGAAAGTAAACCCTTCAACTGGAGGTGTTCCAGAACCTGTGTCACAGGTATGGGATGCTGAATGTGAACCTCCTTGCCTCTAGGTACAGAGATCTTCTAGCAGAAACGGTGGTTGCTCTGGTAACTCCATGGGATCAGTACACCCTGATCTTTGCCTTTCCTCTACTGTGTCAAGAAGGTCATGCCAATATGGAAGATGACACTTCTGTATAAACATCTATGGGCAAGGGCAAGTTGTCTTTGCACTGCTATATATGAAAAATGTGTGAAGCATCATGCATGAAAATGTGCCAAGCAAATTATTGAATAGTTGCACATGGCCAGTGCTGACGTGTTTTCATCAGCACCTGTTAATCTGTGTCCAGTATTTCGTAATTGAGGTCCTGATATCAATCTGGTTTGTCCTGACCTGCTCTTGCTCCATGACCATGCCTCTGCCTGCTCATCTTACTCTATGTTTGATGATGACCCTGGCTTTAACCCTGACCTTGCACCTGCTACCGAGTTTGTACCTGATCTGCCTGCCAGCTGCTCACCCATCCTGTCTAACCTCGAACAAGACTTGAGCTCCTGCATCCTTCTGCTTAACTACCTGCAGTGCCACTCACTACACTCACTACACACCTTCCTGCTCTCCAGTCTGCTGATCCTGTAATTGGCCAGTCTCCTCCACACATTACAGGTTCCACCAGTGGCTCCTATTCACCTTTACCAGATCCAGAAAATCAGTGAGGCACTCATTCCACTCCTTGGTCTAGCACTTCCTGTCCACTCTATCAGTGGCTCTTGGCTGAAGGTGTAAGAGAGGCCATCCTTGTCTCATCAGGCTCCCCCTGCCAGGTAAATTACAATGAACAACAGCCATGTCAAAGCCTGGGGTGGGGCTTTGTTGGAAGACTTATGCCAGCATCTTGCTGTGCTGACTCAAGTGTTCATAAATGTTCAAGATGGTTACATTCGACTAAAGGGACATTTTCAGTTACTTTGAGTGCCTCCCTCTTCACCTGGACCAGCTCCATCACAGGCATCCTCAGCTTTGCTTGAGACACCAGCTGCGACTACAGTCATGATATTACCCACAAGGCAAAGGTACCTATTCCTGAAAGATTTTTGGGACACCAAGATAGATTCAGAGCTTCCTGGAATTCTTTTCAGCTGTACTTCACTCTGCAGCCTCGTACCTTCTCGCTTGAAGCAACCAAGGTGGGTGTCACCATTTCCCTTCTACAAGGTGAACCACAGTCATAGGCTTATTGCTTGGAATCCTGTCTATGGTGACCACTTTCTTTGGGACCATGGCTCAACTTTGTGATGACTCTCAGTGGTCAACTACTGCTGAGGCTGCTCTCCATGTGCTTCAGCAAGGCTGCTGTTCAGATGTGCAACTGTCTATTTCATGCATTGGTCAGTCATCTTGTTGCATCTGCCTGAAAGACTTTGTCAGGAATGGACTGGCCAGCAATGGTGGGACTCACCTGCCTTGTGAGCTGCAGTACAGGGGCTGGCCAGCGGGTGCTCCCAGCAATCAGAGACTCAACCTTGCAGCCAGTCAAACACCTGGAACTAATTATACTGGTGTATTTAAGGGACATTCAGACCTGCAGACTCTGCCTTGGTGTTGTGTTTTTCCTGGGCCCTGTATCGTGTGCCTGCATCCTGCTCCTGTCTTGTTGCTGACCCGGCTTGATTCTGACCTCTGCTGACTTCTCCTGTTCTGATCCCTGGCTTGTGACCCCGACCATTCTCTGCCTGACCCCCTGTACCTACCTGCCTGTTAGTTGCTGTACCCTGCTCGTGACCTGACTATTCTCCGCTTGCTCCCCCTGTACCGACCTGCCCGATTGATATTTACCAGGCCTGCCTGATGACGCTTGCACTGTATGTACTGTTATCTGTGGGTGGTTTGGTTTGGTTCGTTTGCACTGTGTTATGTTTTAGTATTGCACTGCGTTTATGTTTGTATTGTTAGTGTTAATAAATTGTTTATAACTTATCTGAAGTCTGCGTTTCCCTGCGTCAGTCACACACCTCTGGTCATACCCGGGAGCCCTGACATTACACCAAGGCCAATCCTGACCAGAAGTGGCTGCACAGGGAAGCCATCTTGGTTTGTTGATGGGAAGGATGGATCTGGATGAGGTTGCGTATTTATATCTGCTAGTGTTTGATGACAGGGAGTATGCTTATCAAACTCTGAAGGAGTATACCCGGGATGAACTGCTAGAATGTATACGGCTCGCTCATGTTCTAGTAGATCAGGGCACAGAGTTCTCTGAGGTGCAGCCATTGATTGAGGTTTGTGCTGAGTTGGTTTCATCTGGTACCCCCGAATGCAGGGATGAATTTTTGCCACCATTTAGTGCAGACCAGGTAGAGTCCCTGGTATGGTTATTAGAGGATGATGTGGGTTACTTTCTGGAGCGTTATTCCACATGTTCACCACAGGTACTAAGAGATTGTATAAACGCAGTGCAGTCTTTGGTCAGACAGGCTTTGTGTAAGCTCAGCTTTGTTCAACCCATACTGCAGACATGGACAGATTTGTTACACCCAGCCTCAGTCAGCTTACAAAGACCCAGTCCTGCTTCTAATCTATCTCCTCAAAGCTCTACTCCTGTATACCCAACAGCTCCTCCAGTTACAGCCCAGTATACTTGGCTATCTACCGCATGTCAGTACCCTGTTCCCACTCGCTGCACCTATCCTGCCTTTAATCCTGTAAAGAAGCACTCTGTAGCGACTGTTCCTTCCCCTGTTCCATCCTCCAGCTCTTCTCTGTCTCCAGCTGCTCCATTCATTTGCAGACCTGCGTTTACTTGCAGTGCCCCAGTAGTTAAAACCAGAAAAAAGTGAAAATTCTTTCCAACCAGTACCATCCTGCCAGTATCCAAACCGGTGAGCCTACCGTCTGAGAACCTGCCTTCCGTGGTTCAGCCTGATGCCTCTCTTCAGCCTGATGCCTGTACTCAGCCTGATGCCTGTACTCAGCCTGAAGCCTCCACTCAGCCTGAAGCCTCCACTCAGCCTGAAGCCTCCACTCAGCCTGAAGCCTCCACTCAGCCTGAAGCCTCTACTCAGCCGGATGCCTCTACTCAGCCGGATGCTTCTACCCAGCATAATGAACTGATCCAGCCTGATGATCCTATTAGGCCAGTTGACTCGATGCCCGCTGTTGATCCAGATGATCCGGTGCCCGCTGTCGTGCCAATTGACTCAGAGCCCGCTGTCGTACCTGGTGACTCGGTGCCCACTGCCCTGCCAGATGACGCGGTGCCCGCTGGCGAGCCAAATGACCTGATGCCTGGTGACCCAGTGCCCGCTGTCATACCTGGTGACCCGATGCCCGCTGTCGAGCCAGACAATCCGGTACCTGATGACTCGGTGCCCGCAGTCTTGCCAGGCGACTCGGTGCCCGCAGTCTTGCCAGACGACCCGGTGCCCGCTGTTCCGCCAGTTGACTCGATGCCTGCTGTTCCGCCAGTTGACTCGGTGCCCGCAGTCTTGCCAGACGACTCGGTGCCCGCAGTTCCGCCAGTTGACTCGATGCCCGCTGTTCCGCCAGTTGACTCGGTGCCCGCAGTCTTGCCAGACGACTCGGTGCCCGCAGTCTTGCCAGATGACTCGGTGCCCGCAGTCTTGCCAGACGACTCGGTGCCCGCAGTCTTGCCAGACGACTCGGTGCCCGCTGTTCCGCCAGTTGACTCGATGCCCGCTGTCGAGCCAGACAATCCGGTACCTGATGACTCGGTGCCCGCAGTCTTGCCAGGCGACTCGGTGCCCGCAGTCTTGCCAGACGACTCGGTGCCCGCAGTTCCGCCAGTTGACTCGATGCCCGCTGTTCCGCCAGTTGACTCGGTGCCCGCAGTCTTGCCAGACGACTCGGTGCCCGCAGTTCCGCCAGTTGACTCGATGCCCGCTGTTCCGCCAGTTGACTCGGTGCCCGCAGTCTTGCCAGACGACTCGGTGCCCGCAGTCTTGCCAGATGACTCGGTGCCCGCAGTCTTGCCAGACGACTCGGTGCCCGCAGTCTTGCCAGACGACTCGGTGCCCGCTGTTCCGCCAGTTGACTCGATGCCCGCTGTTCCGCCAGTTGACTCGGTGCCCGCAGTCTTGCCAGACGACTCGGTGCCCGCAGTCTTGCCAGACGACTCGGTGCCCGCAGTCGTGCCAGACGACTCGGTGCCCGCTGTTCCGCCAGTTGACTCGATGCCCGCTGTTCCGCCAGACGACTCGGTGGCCCGCAGTCTTGCCAGACGACTCGGTGCCCGCAGTCTTGCCAGACGACTCGGTGCCCGCAGTCTTGCCAGACGACTCGGTGCCCGCTGTTCCGCCAGTTGACTCGATGCCCGCTGTTCCGCCAGTTGACTCGGTGCCCGCAGTCTTGCCAGACGACTCGGTGCCCGCTGTTCCGCCAGTTGACTCGATGCCCGCTGTTCCGCCAGTTGACTCGGTGCCCGCAGTCTTGCCAGACGACTCGGTGCCCGCAGTCTTGCCAGACGACTCGGTGCCCGCAGTCTTGCCAGACGACTCGGTGTCCGCAGTCTTGCCAGACGACTCGGTGCCCGCAGTCTTGCCAGACGACTCGGTGCCCGCAGTCTTGCCAGACGACTCGATGCCCGCTGTTCCGCCAGTTGACTCGGTGCCCGCAGTCTTGCCAGACGACTCGGTGCCCGCTGTTCCGCCAGTTGACTCGATGCCCGCTGTTCCGCCAGTTGACTCGGTGCCCGCAGTCTTGCCAGACGACTCGGTGCCCGCTGTTCCGCCAGTTGACTCGATGCCCGCTGTTCCGCCAGTTGACTCGGTGCCCGCAGTCTTGCCAGACGACTCGGTGCCCGCAGTCTTGCCAGACGACTCGGTGCCCGCAGTCTTGCCAGACGACTCGGTGCCCGCAGTCTTGCCAGACGACTCGGTGCCCGCAGTCTTGCCAGACGACTCGGTGCCCGCAGTCTTGCCAGACGACTCGATGCCCGCTGTTCCGCCAGTTGACTCGGTGCCCGCAGTCTTGCCAGACGACTCGGTGCCCGCTGTTCCGCCAGTTGACTCGGTGCCCGCAGTCTTGCCAGACAACTCGGTGCCCGCAGTTCCACCAGTTGACTCGATGCCCGCTGTTCCGCCAGTTGACTCGGTGCCCGCAGTCTTGCCAGACGACTCGGTGCCCGCAGTCTTGCCAGACGACTCGGTGCCCGCAGTCTTGCCAGACGACTCGGTGCCCGCAGTCTTGCCAGACGACTCGGTGCCCGCAGTCTTGCCAGACGACTCGGTGCCCGCTGTTCCGCCAGTTGACTCGGTGCCCGCAGTCTTGCCAGACGACTCGGTGCCCGCAGTTCCACCAGTTGACTCGATGCCCGCTGTTCCGCCAGTTGACTCGGTGCCCGCAGTCTTGCCAGAGGACTCGGTGCCCGCAGTCTTGCCAGACGACTCGGTGCCCGCAGTCTTGCCAGACGACTCGGTGCCCGCAGTCTTGCCAGACGACTCGGTGCCCGCAGTTCCGCCAGTTGACTCGATGCCCGCTGTTCCGCCAGTTGACTCGGTGCCCGCAGTCTTGCCAGACGACTCGGTGCCCGCAGTCTTGCCAGACGACTCGGTGCCCACTGTCGTGCCTGGTGACTCGGTGCCCGCCGCTCCGCCTGGGGGCCCGAGACCTGTCGCTCCGCCTGGGGGTCCGGCGCCCGCCGCTCCGCCTGGGGGCCCGGTGCCTGCTGCTTCACCTGGTAATCTCCCGATGTGCCTCTGCCCGGAGTCCAGCCCGATGTGCCTCTGCCCGGAGTCCAGCCCGATGTGCCTCTGCCCGGAGTCCAGCCCGATGTGCCTCTGCCCGGAGTCCAGCCCGATGTGCCTCTGCCCGGAGTCCAGCCCGATGTGCCTCTGCCCGGAGTCCAGCCCGATGTGCCTCTGCCCGGAGTCCAGCCCGATGTGCCTCTGCCCGGAGTCCAGCCCGATGTGCCTCTGCCCGGAGTCCAGCCCGATGTGCCTCTGCCCGGAGTCCAGCCCGATGTGCCTCTGCCCTGTGTGCCTCTGCCCGGTGTGCCTCTGCCCGGTGTGCCAGTCTTTGATATCCCGCCAGTTACCAGACCCGGGCGGTGGAACTTTTTGCCCAGCTAGGACTGTTTGGAGCGTTCTGAGGCCGCTCCTTGAGGGGGGGTACTGTCAGGAATGGACTGGCCAGCAATGGTGGGACTCACCTGCCTTGTGAGCTGCAGTACCGGGGCTGGCCAGCGGGTGCTCCCAGCAATCAGAGACTCAACCTTGCAGCCAGTCAAACACCTGGAACTAATTATACTGGTGTATTTAAGGGACATTCAGACCTGCAGACTCTGCCTTGGTGTTGTGTTTTTCCTGGGCCCTGTATCTTGTTCCTGCATCCTGCTCCTGTTCCTGTTCCTGTTCCTGTCCCTGTCTTGTTGCTGACCCGGCTTGATTCTGACCTCTGCTGACTTCTCCTGTTCTGATCCCTGGCTTGTGACCCCGACCATTCTCTGCCTGACCCCCTGTACCTACCTGCCTGTTAGTTGCTGTACCCTGCTCGTGACCTGACTATTCTCCGCTTGCTCCCCCTGTACCTACCTGCCCGATTGATATTTACCAGGCCTGCCTGATGACGCTTGCACTGTATGTACTGTTATCTGTGGGTGGTTTGGTTCGTTTGCACTGTGTTATGTTTTAGTATTGCACTGCGTTTATGTTTGTATTGTTAGTGTTAATAAATTGTTTATAACTTATCTGAAGTCTGCGTTTCCCTGCGTCAGTCACACACCTCTGGTCATACCCGGGAGCCCTGACAGACTTCTCCTGGTCTTTGTTATTATTGATTCTGGGGCCTGCAGCTGTTTTATTGACTTGGTCATCGCAGCACAATATCAGATACCAATTTGGCCTAAGTTACAAAGGCTTTTTGTTGATTAGGTGGATGGATCTTATATTAACCACTTGCCCTCCAGAGGCTTTACCCCCCCCCCCCCCCTTAATGACCAGGCCTCTTTTTGCTACTTGGCGGTGAACTAATTCAGCTGATAATTGCGAGGCCATGCAATGCTGTACCCAAACAAAATTTACATCCCTTTTTTCACACAAATAGAGCTTTCTTTTGGTGGTATTTGATCACCTGTGCACTTTTTATTTTTCATGCTATAAACAAAAAAAGACCGAAAATTTTGCAGAAAAACAATATTTTTTACATTCAGATATAGAAAATATATAGTAAATGTGATGGGAGTCACTTTGGGTGGGGGGCCCATGGAACACAGCCCCCTTTGGAGGGGTGGGGAGACCCCTGTCTCAGCTCCCATATCCCTCTTATGTGTAAGTCACCCTGTGTCTCTTAGGGGCACAGGGTGACTAATGGGCGCTGACTGAGAATGCGGTTGGAATTACTTCAGATGTGACAGTAATATTTATCAGCTATATGAAGACTATTCCTGGTTGTTGATTCTGAACTAGACATGTGAATTGAAGGAGCTTGACCATCTGCTCTTTAGTGAGATCCTAATTCATCCAACCATTGTCTAGATGTGAATTCCCATTCACCTTTTGTTTGGATCACCCAGTTAGCTAACCTAATTGACTTACTGTTTAGAGCAGCGGTTCTCAACCTGGGGGTCGCGACCCCTTTGGGGGTCGAACGACCATTTCCCAGGGGTCGCCTAAGACCATCGGAAAACACATATTTCCGATGGTCTTAGGAACCGAGACACCGCTGCAGTCTCCTGCGATGTGTGGGCGGGATGATACGCTGCTGTCACCTGGCCACACCTCCGGGATCGCTCAGCAGCTCCGCCTCCTCGCCGCTGATTGGCCACCGGAACTGTAGCTCAGGAGAGGCACACAGGCGGCCAATCACCGGCGAGGAGGTGGAGCTTGGAGAGGAGGAGCCGAGCGGCAGCGCGCGTACATCAAAGAAGACCGAGGGAGCTGCCGGAGCGAGTGAAGAGGAGAGCGGCCAGAGAAGGAAGACAGCTGACAGGTAAGTGAGAGAGCGAGCCCAGGCTGGAGCAGGGGTCAGCAAAGTAAGTATCATTGGTGTCAGTGGGAGGAATAGTGCCCCATCATTTGTGTCACTAATACCAACGATGGGGCACTATTCCTCCCCCCACTGACACCAACGATGGGGCACTATTCCTCCCCCCACTGACACCAACGATGGGGCACTATTCCTCCCCCCACTGACACCAACGATGGGGCACTATTCCTCCCCCCACTGACACCAACGATGGGGCACTATTCCTCCCCCCACTGACACCAACGATGGGGCACTATTCCTCCCCCCACTGACACCAACGATGGGGCACTATTCCTCCCCCCACTGACACCAACGATGGGGCACTATTCCTCCCCCCACTGACACCAACGATGGGGCACTATTCCTCCCCCCACTGACACCAACAATGTGGCACTATTCCTCCCCCCACTGACACCAACGATGTGGCACTATTCCTCCCCCCACTGACACCAACGATGGGGCACTATTCCTCCCCCCACTGACACCAACGATGGGGCACTATTCCTCCCCCCACTGACACCAACGATGGGGCACTATTCCTCCCCCCACTGACACCAACGATGGGGCACTATTCCTCCCCCCACTGACACCAACGATGGGGCACTATTCCTCCCCCCACTGACACCAACGATGGGGCACTATTCCTCCCCCCACTGACACCAACGATGGGGCACTATTCCTCCCCCCACTGACACCAACGATGGGGCACTATTTCCCCCCCCCCCTGACCCCAATGATGGGGCACTATTCTCCCCTCCACCACACTGACATCAATGATGGGGCACTATTCCTCCCACTGACACCAATGATGGGGCACTATTCCTCCCCCCACTGACACCAACGATGGGACACTATTTCCCCCCCCCCCCTGACCCCAATGATGGGGCACTATTCTCCCCTCCACCACACTGACATCAATGATGGGGCACTATTCCTCCCACTGACACCAATGATAGGGCACTATTCCTCCCACTGACACCAATGATGTGGCACTATTCCTCCCACTGACACCAGTGAAGGGGCACTACTCCCACTGACACCAGTGATGGGGCACTACTCCCCCCACTGACACCAGTGATGGGGCACTATTCCTCCCACTGACACCAATGATGGGGCACTACTCCCCCCACTGACACCAATGATGGGGCACTACTCCCCCCACTGACACCAATGATGGGGCACTATTCCTCCCACTGACACCAATGATGTGGCACTATTCCTCCCACTGACACCAGTGATGGAGCACTACTCCTCCCACTGACACCAGTGATGGGGCACTACTCCCCCCACTGACACCAGTGATGGGGCACTACTCCCCCCACTGACACCAATGATGGGGCACTACTCCCCCCACTGACACCAATGATGGGGCACTACTCCTCCCACTGACACCAATGATGGGGCACTACTCCCACTGACACCAATGATGGGGCACTACTCCCCCCACTGACACCAATGATGGGGCACTACTCCCCCCACTGACACCAATGATGGGGCACTACTCCTCCCACTGACACCAATGATGGGGCACTACTCCCACTGACACCAATGATGGGGCACTACTCCTCCCACTGACACCAATGATGGGGCACTACTCCTCCCACTGACACCAATGATGGGGCACTACTCCTCCCACTGACACCAATGATGGGGCACTATTCCTCCCACTGACACCAATGATGTGGCACTACTCCTCCCACTGACACCAGTGACGGAGCACTACTCCTCCCACTGACACCAGTGATGGGGCACTACTCCCCCCACTGACACCAGTGATGGAGCACTACTCCCCCCACTGACACCAATGATGGGGCACTACTCCCCCCACTGACACCAATGATGGGGCACTACTCCCCCCACTGACACCAACGATGGGGCACTATTCCTCCCACTGACACCAACGATGGGGCACTATTCCTCCCACTGACTCCAACGATGGGGCACTATTCCTCCCACTGACTCCAACGATGGGGCACTATTCCTCCCACTGACACCAACGATGGGGCACTATTCCTCCCACTGATACCAACGATGGAGCACTATTCCTCCCACTGACACCAACGATGGGGCACTATTCCTCCCACTGACACCAACGATGGGGCACTATTCCTTCCACTGACACCAACGATGGGGCACTATTCCTCCCACTGACACCAACGATGGGGCACTATTCCTCCCACTGACACCAACGATGGGGCACTATTCCTCCCACTGACACCAACGATGGGGCACTATTCCTCCCACTGACACCAGTGATGGGGCACTATTCCTCCCACTGACACCAGTGATGGGGCACTATTCCTCCCACTGACACCAGTGATGGGGCACTATTCATCCCACTGACATCAGTGATGGGGCACTATTCCTCCCACTGATACCAACGATGGGGCACTATGCATCCCACTGACATCAGTGATGGGGCACTATTCCTCCCACTGACACCAGTGATGGGGCACTATTCATCCCACTGACATCAGTGATGGGGCACTATTCCTCCCACTGATACCAACGATGGGGCACTATTCCTCCCACTGATACCAACGATGGGGCACTATTCCTCCCACTGATACCAACAATGGGGCACTATTCATCCCACTGACATCAGTGATGGGGCACTACTCCTTCCACTGACACCAATGACATGGCACTACTCCTCCCACTGCAAAATTACAGTTATGAAGTAGCAATGAAAATAATTTTATGGTTGGGGGTCACCACAACATGAGGAACTGTATTAAGGGGTCGCGGCATTAGAAAGGTTGAGAACCACTGGTTTAGAGTGTGAAGTCTATTTCTGTATATAGCTGCGTTTGCATATGATCATGTGATTGCATTCCATTGTTCTATTGTGTGTCTTGCTTGGGAGCAAACTATTATGGGATGTATGTGTATGGGTGTATTGGCTTGGTGGGGGTTGTTTCCAGCAGCCCTTCCCCCTGATGGGACTGCCTGCTGATGTGTTTCTTGTTACTGGGTGTGTATTGCCCCGCCCTGTGTATATATCTTGTGTCTGTGTTAAAATAAAGCAGTCTATTTCCTGATTTTACTGCAAGTGGTGTCCATGGATCTGTGTTCGGACAGGGAAGCGGGAGTCTAACGGAAATACCCTAGTGCAGTCGGGGTCCGGTTCCGTTACATTGGTGGCAAGCAGTGGGATTGTGCTTCCAAACTGTGAACACTTTCAAACCACCACCGGGATTCAAGATCAGGAAAGGAGACGTCGGTCACCCCAGTGGAGATATGGACCTGGCATCAGAGTTCCCAGGGCTGCTGTGGATCGTTCTTGCAGCATACCCCATGACTGTGTCTGCGGATCAGTACCTGGAGCTCAGGCAGCAGATTTGGGAGGTGCTTTGGAGAGGAGCCCTCCAGGTTGCTGGTATGGACAAGGGCAAGTGCTTTCCAACCCCAGGGGAATGGGCCAGGGACCATCGGATGTTACGGATGCCATTCCTGGGAGAGCGACCCAAGGAGCAATGAGTGACTGAGTTGGACAGGCTTGTCAAGCAGGAGATAGAGCTGGACAACAGATATTGGGCTCTACAATGGTATGCAGAGCAGAAATATTTAGGGGTGTCAACAGAGGGATATGAGTTTGGTGGCCCTGGATTGCTGTGGGAGAGCCTTACAGATCTTTTTGTGTTTGGCGATGAAGGAGAACCTACCCTTGAGGACCTGCGAGAAGACAGAGAGGCTATGTTCAGTCTCACAGGAGTCTCAGAACTTGAACCAGATCTGGAATACCTGCTGATGAAAGAACAGGATCTGGAAAGGGCATACAGGCAACTGCTAAAACATGTTCAGCAGCATGCCCAAGAATCAGCAGTGAAAATTCCAGAGACTGGGGATATGATTGATTTTTCTGCTGAGGAGGAACCAACTGGTGAGCCTCCAGCAGAAGAGCTGGCAACAGGGCCAAACATTACTGAACTCTGCCCAGAACTGGTAACATCTTCTGAGTTCCACGGACAGGAGATGATGAACCCTTATCCCCAGACACCAGTTCCAGAGACTGGGGATTTGATTGACTTTTCTGTTGAGGAGGAACCAGCCGGCCAGCCTCCAGTGGAAGAGCTAGCAACAGGGCCAAACATTGCTGAGCTCTACCCAGAACCAACAAAAGCTTCAGTCTCCCTGAGAGAAGAGGTGGACGACCTTTCTCCTACACCACTGACAGGGACATGGGATTTCCTGCCAGCAGCATCTTTGGAGGTAGAAGAAACTACTCCAGCTGAAGCGCTGACAACCGGATAGAGGGTCCAGGACCTCTGCCCCACACCTGTGGTAGTTTCAGAGGCCCAGGGGGAGAAGGGAGAGGAGAATGTTGTCCTCCCTCCCCCACAGTCAGCCAGAGTGGAGGAAACTGTCTTCCCTCCCAAGCCAGGATCTGTGCACCAGGGGGACAGTGATAGAGGAATGCCATCCCAGCAGCAGATCCACAGTCTGGGAGTGGAGGAAGCCAGCCTCCCTCCCCTACGGTTAGCCAGAGCAGATGTGGGGTCCCCAACAGAAGTGCTGGCAACAGGACAGAGTGCCGCTGGCCTCTGCCTAGCAACTACAGTCACCACCTGGATACCCCAGGGATGCTGGGCAGTCGGCCCAGATCTCCCACAGCATGATGGAGTTGGCCCAGCCACCCTGTCTTCTCTCTAGCGGCTGAGAGGACTTCAGGGAGAAGGACCAGCCAGTACATCTCCCCAGCGGCGGGTATGTTCTATGAGAGAGGCCGAGGTTGGCTGGGTGAGTAATGCTTTGTGTGGGACAATTTGTTTGGGGTACTGTGTGGGTGCTGGCATTTGGGGACTGGAAGTACAGACTAACTTCTGAGTCTACCCGTCTGGGGTTTACTCCTGCATTAGTCTCCTGCCGAAAGGGGAGATATGTGATGGGAGTCACTTTGGGTGGGGGGCCCATGGAACACAGCCCCCTTTGGAGGGGTGGGGAGACCCTTGTCTCAGCTCCCCATATCCCTCTTATGTGTAAGTCACCCTGTGTCTCTTAGGGGCACAGGGTGACTAATGGACGCTGAGAATGCAGTTGGAATTACTTCAGATGTGACAGTAATATTTATCAGCTATATGAAGACTATTCCTGGTTGTTGATTCTGAACTAGACATGTGAATTGAAGGAGGCGGACCTTCTGCTCTTTAGTGAGATTCTAATTCATCCAACCATTGTCTAAGTGTGAATTCCCATTCACCTTTTGTTTGGATCACCCAGCTAGTTAACCTAATTGACTTACTGTTTAGAGTGTGAAGTCTATTTCTGTATATAGCTGCGTTTGCATATGATCATGTGATTGCAAACCATTGTTCTATTGTGTGTCTTGCTTGGGAGCAAACTATTATAGGATGTATGTGTTTGTGTGTATTGGCTTGGTGGGGGGTGTTTCCAGCAGCCCTTCCCCCTGATGGGACTGCCTGCTGATGTGTTTCTTGTTACTGGATGTGTATTGCCTCACCCTGTGTATATATCTTGTATCTGTGTTAAAATAAAGCAGTCTATTTCCTGATTTTACTTCGAGTGGTGTCCGTGGATCTGTGTTCGGACAGGGAAGCGGGAGTCTAACGGAAATACCCTAGTGCAGTCGGGGTCTGGTTCCATTACAGTAAACTCAAAGTTAATTATAAATTTAGGCCAAAATGTTTTCTGCTGTATGTTTTTGGTAAACAAAATCCAAATAAGTGTATATTGATTGCTTTGCTTTTTTTGTGAAAACTATAGCGTCTACAAACTATGGTATAGATGCTGCAACTTAAGCCATTTTTTTGCTATAGTTTAACTGACAATTGTGCAGTCATGCAATATGGTACATAAATGAAATTTATGTGCTTTTTTTTCACACAAATAGAGCTTTCTTTTGGTGGTATTTGATCACCTGTGCACTTTTTATTTTTGGCACTATAAACAAAAAAAGTTTTGAGAAAAAAAAATATTTTCTCATTTTTGTCATAAAAAATATCCAAAAAAACCTGAAATTTCGTCAATAATTTAGGCCAAAATGTATTCTGCTACATGACTTTGGTTAAAAAATCCCAATAAGTGTATATTGATTGCTTTGTGTGAAAGTTATAGCATCTACAAACCATGGTATAGATAATACAATTTACACAGCTTTTACTTTCTGACTGCCCATCACATTTCTTGAGGTGCTAAAATACCAGGATAGTACAAACACCCCCAAATGACCCCTTTTCAGAAAGTAGACACCCTAAGCTATCTGCTGAGAGGCATATTGAGTCCATGGAAGATTTATTTTTTTCCACAAGTTTCTGAAAAATGATAAAAACATTTTTTTTTACACAAAGTTGTCATTTAAATGATATCTTTTTCGCACAAGCCATGGATATATGTAGAATTACACCCCAAAATACATTCTGCTATTTCTACCGATTATGGGGATATCACATGTGTGAGACTTTTTGGGAGCCTAGTCACATACAGGAGCCTGAAATCCAATGACCACTTTGAAAGCCTGAAGGTGCGCAACTTCCTCATTTCACTTCCTCACTACCTATCACCGTTTTGAAGGCCCTGAAATGCCAGGATAGCACCAACCCCCCCCCCCCCCCAATGACCCCTTATTGGAAATTAGACACCCCAAAGAATTTAAAAAGAGGCATGGTGAGTATTTTGCAGATATTTTTTCTCACAAGGTTTTGAAATATAAAAGAAGAAAAGAAAAATCTGCTTTTTTTTTTTTTTTTTTCTTCATTTTCCAAAAACTTGTGGCAACAGACAAGATCTGCAAAATACTCACCATGCTTCTTATCAAATTCCTTGGGTAGTCTACTTTCCAAAAAAGGGTCATTTGGGCGGGTTTGGTGCTATCCTGGCATTTCAGTGCCTCCGAAACTGTGATAGGTAGTCAGGAAGTGTAATGAGGAAATAAAGCCCTTTAAAAGCCTGAAGGTGCTTATTGGATTTTGGGGTCCTGTATTTGGCTAGTCTGCCAAAACGTCTCTCACATGTGGTACCCCCATACTCAGAAGAAGTAGCAGAATGTATTTTGGGGAGTAATTTCACATATACCCATGGCATATGTGAGTAATAAATCATTTAAGTGACAATTTTGTGTAAAAAAAAAAAAAAAAAATTATTTTTTTGTCATTTTCCAAAAACTTGTAAAAAAATAAATTCTTCTAATGATTGAACATGCCTCTCTCTCAGCAAATAGTTTGGGGTGTCTACTTTCCAAAAAGGGGTCGTTTTGGGGGGTGAGGGCATTTTATGTCCAGCATTAGAAGTTTATGCCACAGATCACTCATTTTTCTAACCACCTGAAGATCAAGCCTTTTCTGATACTTTTTGCTCACATGAAAAAAAATCTGTATTTTTTCCTAGGAAATTAATTTAAACCGCCAAACATTATATATATTTTAAAGCAAAAACCCTAGTAAATAAAATGGTGGGTGCTGCAATTTTTTATATCACATAGTACTCGCATTTTCGCTTTTTTCAAATGCAATTTTTTTTTTACAAAATACATTTTTTTACTTTTAATGCACAAAAACACAATATATTGGCCAATTATTCGGTAAGGTATAAAAGATGATGGTACGCCGAGTAAATAGATACCAAACATGACATGCTTTAAAACTGCGCATGCCCCATACAATGGCGTCAAACTGCATACGTTTTTAATATCCATAGGCAACATTTTAAAAGCCTTTACAAGCTACCATTTTAGATTTACAGACGCGGTCTAGTGTTAGAATTACTGCCCTTGATCTGATGTTCACGGCGATACCTCACATGCATGGTGCAACCGCTGATTCCATACCAGCACAGGGTCAACACTCACGCACAGAGGTGTGCGCGAGCAGGGAGGGTGATTTTTTTTTTTATTATTATTTTTACACTGTCCCTTCATTTTTTTTTTATCACTTTTAATGCTATCACAGGGAATGTAAATATCCTCTAACTTCAATAGGCATTGTCATATATTCTTTTTTTGAGAAATCTGAGGTCTATCAGACTCTAGATATTTCCTCTGCCCTTACATTATCTAATCAAACCAAGATTGGTGTGATCAGATGCTTTCCCAATTTACAAATGGCGCTGTTTATATCCTGCGAAACTGAAGTGATGAAATGCTCGTAGCTTTCGATTTCTTAGACTATAGAGATGATTGGCACATTCCAGCTCTATGGTCATCTGGCAGAAACACCAGCTGCATTCTCAGGTTCCTGGTATTTCCATTCAAAGTCCAGTGATGTACCAGTACGTCGCTGGTCCTTGTTGGGTATATACAGTGGGGAAAAAAAGTATTTAGTCAGCCACCAATTGTGCAAGTTCTCCCACTTAAAAAGATGAGAGAGGCCTGTAATTGGCATCATAGGTAGACCTCAACTATGAGAGACAAAATGAGAAAAAAAATCCAGACAATCACATTGGCTGATTTGGAAAGAATTTATTTGCAAATTATGGTGGAAAATAAGTATTTGGTCAATATCAAAAGTTCATCTTAATGCTTTGTTATATATCCTTTGTTGGCAATGACAGAGGTCAGACGTTTCCTGTAAGTCTTCACAAGGTTGATACACACTGCTGCTGGTATGTTGGCCCATTCCTCCATGCAGATCTCCTCTAGAGCAGTGATGTTTTGGGGCTGTTGCTGGGCAACACGGACTTTCAACTCCCTCCAAAGGTTTTCTATGGGGTTGAGATCTGGAGACTGGCTAGGCCACTCCAGGACCTTGAAATGCTTCTTACGAAGCCACTCCTTCGTTGCCTGGGCAGTATGTTTGGATCATTGTCATGTTGGAAGACCCAGCCATGTTTCATCTTCAATGCCCTTGCTGATGGAAGGAGGTTTGCACTCAAAATCTCACGATATATGGCCCCATTCATTCTGTCCTGTACATGGATCAGTTGTCCTGATCCCTTTGCGGAGAAACAGCCCCAAAACATGATGTTGCCACCCCCATGCTTCACAGTAGGTATGGTGTTCTTTGGATGCAACTCAGCATTCTCTCTCCTCCAAACACGAGGAGTTGTGTTTCAACCAAACAGTTATATTTTGGTTTCATCTGACCATATGACATTCTCCCAATCCTCTTCTGGATCATCCAAATGCTCTCTAGCAAACTTCAGACGGGCCTGGACATGTCCTGGCTTAAGCAGGGGGACACGTCTGGCACTGCAGGATCTGAGTCCCTGGCGGTGTAGTGTGTTACTGATGGTAGCCTTTGTTACGTTGGTCCCAGCTCTCTGCAGGTCATTCACTAGGTCCCCCCGTGTGGTCCTGGGACTTTTGCTCACCGTTCTTGTGATCATTTTGACCCCACGGGGTGAGATCTTGCGTGGAGCCCCAGATCGAGGGAGATTATCAGTGGTCTTGTATGTCTTCTATTTTCTAATTACTGCTCCCACAGTTGATTTGTTCACACCAAGCTGCTTGCCTATTGCAGATTCAGTCTTCCCAACCTGGTGCAGGTCTACAATTTTTTTTCTGGTGTCCTTCGACAGCTCTTTGGTCTTCACCATAGTGGAGTTTGGAGTGTGACTGTTTGAGGTTGTGGACAGGTGTCTTTTATACTGATAACAAGTTCAAACAGGTGCCATTGATACAGGTAATGAGTGCAGGACAGAGGAGCCTCTTAAAGAAGAAGGTACAGGTCTGTGAGAGCCAGAAATCTTGCTTGTTTGTAGGTGACCAAATACTTATTTTCCACCATAATTTGCAAATAAATTCTTTCCAAATCAGCCAATGTGATTGTCTGGATTTTTTTTCTCATTTTGTCTCTCATAGTTGAGGTCTACCTATGATGCCAATTACAGGCCTCTCTCATCTTTTTAAGTCTGAGAACTTGCACAATTGGTGACTGACTAAATACTTTTTTGCCCCACTGTATGCTATGTTCTTTTTTTTTTTTTGTATGCAGCCTGTGTTATGAATGAAAAAAAGAGAAGAAATCTCTGTCAGAAAAAGTGTATGGTATGCCCACCATTAGAATATACCACCTTGCATCCACCCACTTCTAATGGTGGGCACACATTAGGTCGCACGGTGCCATGTGCGCCAGTTCCAAGATTGTACAAATGTCTAAATAGTGGCACGCTTGAATAAAAATTTTCCACGTATAAGTGGTACCCCATATGGAAAATGAATGACACCAAGTCCCATACTATCTTGCCACTACTCCCCATGTAGTCTGAGCATCTGGGGGGTATATTTCCCCTCTTTATTTTATTTACACGTGATTATCCTTCCCCTCATAAATCCGAAACTTATATATATAGCCTGTTGCCCTCTCACAGGTCTTCTACATCTTGACCCATATCTGGCACGCTTTCTGGGGAGAAATTGTTTGAATGCAAGTCAGCCAGAAAAATTAATGAGGGACTCATCAATGCAGATTTTTTGCTGGGGAGTATGGACATCTGCAAATTTTTGGTTAAGGTGATTTACGAGGAGCTGAATTTTTTGGAGCCAGTCAAATTCAGGGTCACCCCCAGGATGACAGAATGTATTGTCGTTGAAGTGTATAAAACACATTATACTCTCATATCTATGCCTGGCCATGGCAGCATAGAACACGGGCATATGATGAATCGGGTCTGTGGACCAATAAAACCGTAATTAATTTTTTTTTAGTAATGCCCATGTTGAAGGTTAGGTCCAAGAAAAATTTAAATTCGAAAACTGTTATGAGTTTTCATGCGAATGGTCTGGCAAGGTTTGAATTTGGGTTGGCGGCGATAAATTGTTGTGCATATAAATTGCTTTGATCCACAATCAATGCATACAGATATTCTGTGAAAAACAGCTCCAAAAAATTAAGGGGAGTAGTAAATTTGCTGTTTACACCTGAGTTCCAGGTTGGGCAGTGAATGGGGGAAGTACGGGTGCTGCAGAATTTGTGGGCTGCCAATCGGGATTTGCAAGCACATCCGGAAGGATACTAGGGGCTCAATGGGCCTTTGTGCAAATTCTTGGTAGTTGCGGGACAATACTTGTGCATGCCACCGCACTGGCTTGTACTGCGCTTATGGGACTCACCACGTCACCAAGTGATACTGCAGTGCTGGTATGTAAAAAACCAGGATGTACTAGGCCGCTGGTGCTCGCCAGTTCACCAAAAGGTAGCGCAACACTAGTACTGGCACTCTGCTGCATATGAGAGTCATCAAAATTTACCGGCAAGTGCTAACAGAGATCAGGCCTGATTCTGTGCACTGAGGTTTTGTGTGCAATGTATCAAGTGACAGTGACCTACTGACACTGCACTTGCTGGGGGAGAAGGGGGGGGTAAGCGTAGAGGCTAAATGCAGGTGCCAGGGCTGATCCCGCTAACGCTTTGTTTTTGAAGACACTATACTAATTTGAAAGCTGATATAGTGCTGATCTGATCAAAGATATTGATCCATTCAGGCACTATACTAGCAATTGAGGTTTATTCTGTATGAGCGTGTTCCTGGCAATCAAGGGGTTAAATGTGATTACTGGTGTACTGACAGGCAATCTGACGCTATCTGGGAGGGGCGTGAAAACCACGGAAGCTCGAATCATGCATATATATGTAATTTTGCGGTGCCACCCTGTAGCAGTATTTCTGCTGTAGAGTGGACGGGAAGCGGTTACATAAGCGGTTTGTGTTATGGCGCTGAGTTACTTTAAGTGACAATTGCGCAATCATGCAACGCTGCAGCAAAATGAAATTTACACCCTTTTTTTCCCCACAAATTGAGCTTTCTTTTGGTGGTATTTGATTGCCTGTGCGTTTTTTAATTTTTTGCACTATAAAAAAAAGACCGACAATTTTGAGAAAAAATTTTTTTTGGAATTTTTGCTATAAACATGTTCAGTAAAAAAATGTAAAAATCACATTTAGTCAGAAATTTAGGCCAAAATGTATTCTGTGATATGTCTATGCTAAAATAAAAAATCCCAATACGTGTAAATTAATTGGTTTACGTGAAAGTTATAGTGTTTACAAATGGCGGTATAGATACTGTTTTTTTTTTATACTAATAATAGCGGCAATCAGTGACTTATGGGGGCAATCAGCGACTTGTGGCGGCGATCAGCGACTTATAGCGGGACTGCGGAGGACATTCTGACACTAGGGGGAACCGACTCGGGGTCACTGCTATCCCCAGTGACACCAATACAGTGATCAGTGCAAAAAAAAAACTGTACTAATGGCACTGGGGAGGAAGAGCTTAATATTTGAAGGCAATCAAAGAGTTAACTGTGTGAGGGGAGTGTGTTGCTAGGGGGCGGCGGTGTGTGCTTCACTGTAAACACACTGGACTGGAAGGTTGAGCTCATGCATCCAGATCAGTGTGCTAAAAACTGACAGGGAGGAGAGCTCCATTGAAAACAATGCAGCCTTCCTCCCCGTCAGTGTTTGGCAATCGCCGGGCTCCGGCGGGTAATCACCGGCCAGGGCCCGTTGATTGACACCCGTGGTAACGCGCCTCAAACGCGCCCCTACCCAAAATGCAGGATGACGTTTATATACGTGATCCTGCTCACAAGGGCCACCTTGTAGCAGTATATGTACTGCGGGTGGTCCCCTAGTGGTTAAATCAGGTTCTGTCACACAGGAGACTGCTCCCTTACTGGCTAGTATAATGCTGAACCACAAGAAATTGTTGTGCCTAGGTGCCAGTGCTTTCCCCTTATTCCCCATAATTTTGAATGTGCCATGGGTACAGGAACATAACCCATGCATTGTCAACTGGGGAAGATAGACTTTTAATCATCCTACTGTTGTCAGCACTGTCTTCAGGAGCCTCTTCCCCAAGCTCAATGTTTGCTATGTGTGGACATGGAATCATAGCTAAATCTATTCCTGAGTCAATTTGACTCTAGAACGATACATTTGCTGTTATTCTTCATTCACACAAGATGATTGGGTTTCTTTGCAATAACTCAACTCATTCAGCCACCAATCAGTCCCCATATTTAGAGAATTGTAGGTTTAATCTGTAATTTATATCTGCCATGATACCCAAGTCATTAGGTCTTGCAGTCCACACTTAGTCATTTTCTTTAGCATGTAACAAGGTACTTCTAGATGCAATTGGCAAGGTGCAGTAGGACAATATAATAATTTTTATAAGAAGAGGAAGGGGGATGTATTGCTTAAAGAGGAGCTTCAGTCATATAGTGCCTTGAAAAATTACTCATACCTCTTGAAATTTTCCACATTTTGTTATGTTACAACCACAAACATAAATGTATTTTATTGGGATTTTATGTGATAGACAATGGTTTTTAAAATGTTGTACAAATAAATATCTGAAAAGCGTGGCGTATTGTATTTGTATTTAGCCCCTTTGAGTTAATACTTTGTAGAACCACCTTTCGCTGCAGCTAAAGCTACAATTCTTTTTTGGGGATGTCTCTACCAGCTTTGCACATCTAGAGAGTTATTTTTTTTCCCCATTCTTCTTTACAAATAGCTCAAGTTCTATCATATTGGATGGAGAACATTTGTGAATAGCAATTTTCAAGTCTTCCCACAGATTCTCAATTGGATTTAGATCTGGACTTTGACTGGGACATTCTAGCATTGTAGCTCAGGCTGTATGTTTAGGATTGTTGTCCTGCTGAAAGATGAACCTCTGCCTCAGTCTCAAGTCTTTTGCAGACTCTAACAGGTTTTCTTCCAAGATTACCCTGTATTTGGCTCCATCCATCTTCCCATCAACTCTGACCAGCTTCCCTGTCTCTGCTGAAGAAAAGCATCCCCACAACATGATGCTGCTATCACCATGTTTCATGGTGGGGATGGAGTGTGCAGGGTGATGTGCAGTGTTAGTTTTCTACCACACATAACATTTTGCTTTTAGGCCAAAAAGTTTAATTTTGATCTCATCTGACCAGAAAACCTTCTTCCACATGTTTGCTGTGTCCCCCACATGGCTTCTCGCAAACTGTAAATGGGACTTCTTATGGCTTTCTTTCAACAATGGCTTTCTTCTTGCCACTCTTCCATAAGGGCCAGATTTGTGGAGTGCACGACTAATAGTTGTCCTGTGGACAGATTCTCCCACCTGAGCTGTGGATCTCTTCTTGCTCAGCCTGTCAGTTTAGGTGGACGGCCATGTTTTGGTAGGTTTGCAATTGTGCCATACTCTTTGCATTTTTGGATGATGGATTGAACGGTGTTATGTAAGATGTTCAAAGCTTGGGATATTTTTTTTATAACCTAACCCTGCTTTAAACTTCACAACGTTATCCCTGACCTTTCTGGTGTATTCCTTGGCCTCCATGATGCTGTTTGTTCACTAATGTTCTGTAACAAATCTCTGAGGTCTTCACAGACCAGCTGTATTTTTACTGAGATTAAATTACACACAGGTGGCCTCTATTTACAAACTAGGTAACTTCTAAAGGCAATTGGTTCCACTAGATTTTAGTCAGGGGTATCAGAGTAAAGGGGGCTGAATATAAATGCATGCCACATTTTTCAGATATTTATTTGTAAAAAAATTTTGAAAACCATTTATCATTTTCCTTCCACTTCACAATTATGTTGCACTTTGTGTTGGTCTATTGCATAAAATCCCAATACAATACATTTACGTTTTTGATTGTAACATGACATAATGTGGAAAATTTCAAGGGGTATGAATACTTTTTCAATGCACTGTATTTGTGAAAATTAAAAGTCAGCAGCTACAAAAACTGTAGTTGGTGACTTAATAAACACATTCACCTGGACCCAGTGCTCTGCTCACTTGGTCACTTGGTCCGCCATCTTAACTGGGGGAGAAGATCCCCCGCTAACTGTCACAACGGGGATTGGGGTGGTGTGAGGGCCGATCCACTCGTAACATGTTACACCCAGAATATGGGTCAGCTGTCAGCGTGAGGAGAGGACTGCCAGTAACCAGCATTTCCTGTTTCCATGCAATCAGCAGTGATTGGACACCGCTGATCACATGACAGAGCCTGTGTCATTGGCTCTTTACTGTGATCGGTGATCCGCTGTGTCCCAGCATGCACAGTTAGAGTGGGATGTCATATGATATCCTCCCAGAACGAGAGAACTGCCACCTGCCTGTCATTTTTTTATATGGTGGGTTAAGCAGGTGGGTAGTAACCCGAAAGCTAGGCGAGATAACTGTAGTAATGATGCCTATTACAGTGATTTCTAGCTTCCACAAGGATTAGCCAGGTATATGGCTGGGCTAGACCAATGTAACTATGTAAAAAAAGCCATGCCTAAATTTCAGCAGTACAAAGGAACTTAAGGGTTCTTGCACTGTCTGTGCATATCCAGCTGTAGAAACACTACCTGTGTTGCATTGTCCCGGACAACTATTTTAGGCTGCTAGCAATTATGTTTATGGCATAAGCAATTCAGCTGAAAGAGTCAATTTGCAAAGCTTGCAGTTAATGTAACCAGCTAATTTCACATGATGTTTCGTAGATAATGTGTAGTTTTGCAACTTTCTGCACTTGTGAAACGTGTGTGTTGTAACAGAAGGCTTTTCTTTTAAACCCTAGCATCTCTTTTGATTGGGAAACAGTTTGCTTGCCTCCTTCAGCAGTTCCTCAGCATGGGTAAAGCACATGGTACTTCATCCAAAGAAAAACCCAGCACACAGGTACAGGCTGAATTTCATGTTTTGCGAGGAATGGGTCTATGAAGGTAGTGTGTGTTAAGCAGGTGGTACATTACAATGTAGAGATATAAATCTTAAACAGCAGTTGCAAAGCATTTTTTTTCTTTTCCGTCTTTGTGAGTGACAGACAGGCAAAGCTGGACTGTGCTCTGATTGGTTGTTGCTACAGCTGAGAAGGATCCACCCATAGCAACACTGTTGCAGCTGGACTTATGATTGGCTGTGGAGGAAAGGAGAGAGGAAAAAGGAAGAAGAAGCACATGTGAGGAGACATTTTCAGGGGACCGCATGGAGAAGGGGCTCCTGATGTAAAGTCACAGAGGCTCACTCTCTGTGCTGCTGGAACCCATAAACGGGTGGGAGTGTGTAGCAGAGGAATTGTTGCAGGAGGACAGTGTGCAAATCAAGGATTGTCCTGCCTGACACTCAGGATTACAGCCACTCAAGTGCATGTGTCTCTCAAAGTCTGGAGCTGCTGAAAGAGAGAGGATTTCTACTACTGTCTAATGCTATCTAGAGGACAATCCAGAAACAGTGAGTACTCTGGGATGAAAGGGTATTTTGATATTGTTGCATTTGCTGTTCATCTCTGGAGAATGGTCATGAGAGAGCCTGCTCTCTAATTCCCAGAGTGACACAGATCTTGGAAAGCCCAAGCTGCTCAGAATTAGCTATTCCTGCTGCTGCTGATTGATGAGAGAACACTGTCTCTGTATAGTACTGGTTATTTTTTCCTCAAAACTTGTGCTGTGGCTGAAGAGTGTGTTTTAGTTCCAAATCCCCACAGAAGCTTGCTGCTCTAAATATACTGAGCAAGTGCCAGTACATCAGAATTTCACCTGTATGGTAAAGATTTTGTTGAAGTGTTGTTCTCTTCTATTGCAAGGTTCACTGGAAGATTCTGCTTAAAGGAGACTGTGCTATCCTGCTACCCCTGGATTACAAATACTCTCTCATGCAGAGAGTGAGCGCTCTTCCATTGATTAAAGTGCCCCAACATTGAGAGACTTTAAGTTTCATCTCACTGGCCAGTGGTTAAGTAGGACATTTCTGCTCTAGATAGTACTGCTATAGCAAATGTCAATAAGCTGCTAAACCTCAATAATAGTTATTGTTTCATGTTTCAATGTCACCCTAGTCAGTGTGATACTAGTCAGTTTTTGGAGTCTTTGGCGAGTGAATTGTGACTTCTTACTAACTGTGTTATGCAAAGTGGTATCTGTGTTTTATGTACATTACCTGTGTTAAATCATCTAGTTCTTTTTCAGGGTTTGCCTTCTTCAATAAAACCCATAAAAAATGTTCTCAGAGTGTCAAAGTGTTCTGGGTATAATCGGAGGTGTCACCAGATTCAGGTGGGAGCTGAACCTATATATCTAGCCAAGCATCACCCAAGGGTGTGCTACAACAAGAACATACATCCACTCTGTACATTGTATACAAGGATAAAGCCTTCTTTTGACAAATACCTTTACGTATTTTTGTTTAAATCCCAGGGGCTGGCAATCAGTTTCCAAACACTGTACTAAGTTTTGCACTATTAGAGGAGGTGTGTTTGGGGTCATTATCATGTTGGAATACTGCCCGGTCTCTGGAGGGAGGGGATCATGCTCTGCTTCAGTTTATCACAGTACATGTTGGCATTCATGGTTCCCTCAATAAACTGTAGCTCCCCAGTGTAGGCAGCATTCATGCAGCCCCAGGCGATGACATTCCCATCACCATGCTTGACACCATCTGAACCATGCTTGACTGTAGGCAAGACACACTTGTCTTTGTATTCCTCACCTGGTTGCCGCCACACAACCTTGACACCATCTGAACCAAATAAGTTTATCTTATCCACTCAGAACAGGCCTCGCCATGGTCGACCAAAGAAGTTGTGTGCACGTGCTCAGCGTCATATCCAGAGGTTGTCTTTGGGAAATAGACCAGCATTGCTGCAAAGGTTGAAGGGGTGGGGGGGATCAGCCTGTCCGTGCTCAGACCATGCGCTGCACACTGTCAAATTGGTCTGCATGGATGTCGTGCCAGAAGGATTCCTCTTCTTAAGATGATGCAATAGAAAGCCTGCAAACAGTTTGCTGAAGACAAGCAGACTAAGGACATGGATTACTGGCCCTGTACTCACTTTTGTTGCTAGCGGGTTGTAGATCTAATAATACATAAAAATAAATACATTTATTATTATTAGTATTTACTATGAAATTAAACAAGTAAAATAAATCAATTTACAAAAGTTAAAACCTTACCCCTAAAATAAAACAATGACCTCGTTCCTAACATCCCCCTTAGATTTAAAATTAACCTGACCCCTACACTACACTACACTAAAATGACATAAAATGACAGCTAACAGCTAAATCCTGTCATCATACATAATACCGCAGGCTGCAGTATACTGATCATGCTTCAGCACGTCATTGCTTGGGTAATTTGGTTTGTAGTCTCAAAAAGGCAGTCTAGGGTTTTTCTAGGCCTGGCCATTGTTTTTTTGGTGGCTGTAGTTACTTCTAAGAGATGCTTGTACTGTGCATTAAGTTGTTAGGTGGGCGTTTTTTTTAATGAGTGCTATAGAAGGATCTGGAGGTATAGTGGAGCCTAGATTTTGGCCCAAAATATGTGAATATCATGGACAAACATATTTTTATATGCACTTTATGTTGAAATTTTCTATCTGTAAAGCAAACTACTCAAATATGACTGCATGTGCATCTCAGTGTTCAATATGTGCTTGTGTAGCCTTATTTATAAAAGATGCGTTTTTCCCCCTTATTAAGCCTGACTTACTTGAATTAAATTTTAGAGTTGGTGGCATGTCAATTGCTTGACCTGACCTGACATACTTTTTCCCATCATTTGAAAGTACAGTGTATGAAGTCATGAAGCTGAATCTTCATAAATAGGCCTGCACAATTGTATTAAATAAAGACTGCATAGCAAAAGTCTTCTTTAACCACAAACATGACTGGTTCTCTTTAAAGCTGCAAACCAGCAGTCCCCCCTTCCCTCAAATGAAATTCTGCCTACACCCTCACAATAAACCCAAACCTTAAAGGGAATTTAGCTTAGTTTTGTATATATTATCTTTCTCAATGTTTTTAATGGTCAGGGTAAAAAAAAATATTTAAAAAGATGTTTGTATTTTTAGGTAAAAAAGTATGAACTATTAATTTTTTTAAATTTCTTTTCTTTAGAGATGAAGCTAAGCAGGTGAAGTCATTTAGCATGTTTCCTCTATCTCCTTTGTTTTAAAAAGTTGTTTACAGAGCTCAGTAGCTCAATCCGAGCTGTGTCTCATTCTCTTCTCTACCCTAGAAAATGTCTCTGCCCCATATTTAGTAAGATAGCAAAAGGGAATAACTACTGCTATACACTCTCTCTTTAGAAAACCTATAGTGTTCTGCAAATTCAGTTGAATGTTTAGCTGCTTTCATGTCCTCTTTAATCAGACTGGCCTTTTTTTACAATTTATTGTAGCTAATAAGTATGATCTTGAATTATCAAATGCACAATACTATACATATCCTATTACGCATATCCATATACGCTTTTATGTATCAACTAGACATTTGTTTTAAATAAGAGCATGCCTAATTTTATAGCTAAATTATAATCTAATGCAGTTCTGTTGGGACTTAAACAGCAGTTATGGTTATGAAGAGCTCCATTTTTAGACTTTTATTTCTAAGCATACTTGTATGGGGACCAATGGATTTTCAAGGGCTTTTTCTGTCTAGCTTTAAGATACAATTAGGCTAACCATATGTAGCTTATAACAAGAAATCTCACCAAATGAGATAATGTTAGAAAAGGTTAATGCTTAAATACATAAGGTTGAAAAGAAGTTAAAAAAAAAAAATTAAAAAAAGGTTTGCATGTAGTAGGTGGGTTGACCAAGAGCATGTGGGACAGAAGCTAGAAATGGACATAATATGATAAAAGTTAAAACTGGTGTTTTAATCTGTTATATACAGCTGTGTTCAAAATAATAGCAGTCAGACATCACTAACCTGATCAATCACTGTTTTTGGTAGAAATTATATTTCTACATGGCAAATAATTTACTAGCAGGTGTAGTAGAGTAATAGAAATCCAACAAACCCAACAGTCATGATATGCATGCTGCTGATTCTGTGTAATTGAATCACTAATTGAAAGGGGCATGTTCAAAATAATAGCAGTGTGGAGTTCTATTAGTGGAGTTCTAATGTTGTACATGCTGGTTACAGTGCATTTCTCTCTGCAATTCTGAGGAAAATGGGTCGTTCCAGACATTGTTCAGAAGAACAGCGTACCTTGATTAAAAAGTTGATTGGAGAGGGGAAAACATATAAAGAAGTGCAGAAAATGATAGGCTGCTCAGCTAAAATGATCGCAAATGCTTTAAATGGCAACCAAAACCTGAAAGACATGGAAGAAAGTGAAAAACTACCATTCGAATGGATAGAAGAATAGCCAAAATGGCAAGGACTCAGCCAACAATCAGCTCCAGGAAGATCAAAGAAAGTCTAAAGTTACCTGTGAGTACTGTTACAATTAGAAGACGCCTATGTGAATCCAAGCCAAGATTCTGCAAGAAGCCCCCGCAAAGTCCCACTGTTGAAAAAAAGACATGTGCTGAAGAGGTTACAATTTGCCAAAGAGCACATTGACTGGCCTAAAGAGAAATGGCGCAACATTTTGTGGACTGATGAAAGATTGTTTTTTTTTGGGTCTAGTGGCCGGAGACAGTTTGTCAGACGACCCCCAAACACTGAATTCAAGCCACAGTACACTGTGAAGACAGTGAAGCATGGTTGCGCAAGCATCATGATATGGGGATGTTTCTCATACTACGATGTTGGGCCTATTTATCGCATACCAGGGATCATGGATCAGTTTGAATACATCAGAAAACTTGAAGAGGTCATGCTGCCTTATGCTGAAGAGGAAATGCCCTTGAAATGGGTGTTCCAACAAGACAATGACCGCAAACACACCAGTAAACGTACAACATCTTGGTTCCAGACCAACAAGATTGACGTTATAGAGTGGCCAGCCCAATCCCCGGATCTTAATCCAATAGAAAACTTGTGGGGTGACATCAAAAATGCAGTTTCTGAGGCAAAACCAAGAAATAGAGAAGAACTGTGGAATGTAGTCCAATTATCCTGGGCTGGAATACCTGTTCACAGGTGCCAGAAGTTGGTTGACTCCATGCAACACAGATGTACAGCAGTTCTCAGAAACAGTGGTTATACAGCTAATTATTAATTAAGTGATTCAAAGGAAAGCAAAATCTTCAAACATTTTTCAGTTTATATAGTGAATGTTTGATTTCTAATATTCACTTTTCTTCATTTTTTTGGAGGAACAACACAAATTTGATATATTTTTCTTCATGTTTTGATTTGGAATAGAATGTGTAGTGTTCCCAATGCATTTGTGTGTATGGAAATAAAAGCTATTAGAAGGATTTTGAGCTTTATTCACTTTTTTCAACACACTGCTATTATTTTGAACACAACTGTGAATATATATATATATTGGAGGAAGGCGGCTTGCAAACACTCACGGCTCCGGCAGGTATGTAAGAAAAAGGGCGGGGGGCGAACCTCCTCAGCACACAGCAGAGTGGATAACCCGGGCCCCAGAGTATTAGGTAGAGTATCGTGGGGCCCACAGCAAAGCAGTTACAGCACACAGCACAGTAGGTAATCCAGAGTATTAGGGGGGTGGCAGCAGAGACTCCCAGCCCTGGAGAATTAGCAGAGGGGCAGCGGGTACTCCCAACCCTGGAGTATTAACAGAAGGGCAGCGGGTACTCCCAACCCTGGGGTATTCAGCAGAGGGGCAGCGGGTACTCCCGACCCTGGGGGTATTTAGCAGAAGGGCAGCGGGTACTCCCGACCCTGGGTATATTGAGCAGAGTGGCAGCGGATAATAGTCCTGACCTTTGGGGGGGTCTCCTGCAGAGTGCTCGGCGGGGATGGCTGCGGAGGCCCAGTCCCCCCACCTGGACCTCCCAGAGGGTTGCAAGTCCAGCAGCGGTGGACAGCAGACACACACGAGGAAGAGACCGGCCTGGTCGTGCGTCAGCCTTTTAAAGCCACGCAGGACACTTCCGGGTTGCCCCGGTAGCGGCCGGCCCAGCAACGCGTTTCCAGGGCAACAAGGCACTTCCCCTTGACTCGGCCTTTGTCACTGGTGGGCGCGGGAAGCCCTGTGCCCGTGCTGCGTCCCCCGGGTGCACGCGGAGGACCCCCTGGCGGGGGGTCACAGCTCCTCTGGCAAGATTGCCGTGATCCTCGCCGCAGGGGTCCCCTCCCCCCATCCCGCACAGCCTGCTTCAAAGGCTGTGTGCAGGATGAGAGGGTGCGGCGAGGGGAGAGGGAGGGGGGAGCAAGCAGGGACAGCTGCCACACCGTGACACCTCCTACATACGTTGTACCTGTTTATCTACAGTCTTCTTTTGCCTACAGTTGTTCAAATTGCTGAATTGATAAAGCTTGTCAGAGTTCAGAAAAAAGGGGGTGGACAGCTATAATTACATCCTGTAGACTTCAGTGAGAGGAGCTCTGAAAGCTGATGGAAGGGAAGATTCACCCCCCACTTCACATAGTACACAGGAACAGGGCAGAGGCTGTTATTTTGCTGGAGCTACATCTCCTGTCACCGTTTTTCTCTCGGTGTCAGGAAAACTTGTCAGAAGTGACATATGCAGATATCAGAGGAACGAGGCAGCAGACAAATTACACTTAATGTTCTGGATTGAGTCAAGTACACTCTATAGAGGGATATGCTTTGTTCATATTTCATGTCTGAGGTTTACAACCACTTTAAAGTGGAATTGACCTCTGCTAATGTGTAAGTGTGAACAGCATATTTACATATTATCACAGACTTACCTCCCAAAGCACCCCCTCCAAGACTTTAATTGGCCAACTGGGAACAACATAACTCTAGCATGCAAGTTAATTTATTCCAGCACAGGAAAAATGTCAGAAATTAAACACTTATTGTGCACATGTGGCTCACTGTACATTTAGAAAAAAAGCATTGCTGGCAGGCAGGTAAGACACTTCTTTTGCAAAACATATATACGCAATCTCTTCAGTTTTAGAGCATGCTAAACCCAGGACCCTGCATTCACTTTATCTGGTCTCCCACAGTACACACAACATGAAAGTGCAATTATTTTAGTAAATATAAACCACTATATACCTTTTCTCATCAGCAGTTAGAGCAGTCTTGTGACTTCAGCAGAGCACTGGTTAAAGCTTGTAGGAGGATTTTTTTTTCTGCTCTAGGAGGATGCAAAGTCCCTGATCCTCTGTCTGGACAGTGCTGATAGGCCCTTTGCTGATCGCATGCACTCTCCCAAGAAAAGAAAAAGCTCTCTAGCAATACACACTAAACTGAGCATGTGGCTACGGGTTTAGTCTGTCTTATCAGGTGGACATTTGAACAAGCAGAGGGGCAGAGAAAATGGGGCCAAACAGCCTTTTTACACAATGCAGACGATTAACCCCGTAGCAAGTATAACAAGTTTGCTTTAATGCATATACAAACTGATTTTACTGTTGTGACTTTAGTAACACTTTTATTTATTTTTTTAAATTAATAATAGAATAATCCTCTTCTGTTTTGAAAAAATAATATTGCTGAAAGATCTTCGGCTTCCAGAACAGTTCTGAGTGTGTTGAATGCCTGGTTCATTTTGCCAATTCCTGTGTTCTACTGTGACCTAGGGATAGATCTACAGTCGGCAGCAGGGAATGCTGACATCCCGTGAAGTGGCCCACGATAAATGCTTAGTAGCCCCCGCTCAGGTTGACAAGATCCAATGAATTGGATGCCACTGACTAGTGTGGGTGCAGGCTGGGGAAAGGTTTGTCCAGATCCAAAGCACACTGTAGAAATACGAAGAGATGGTAGGGCTGCTGCACACTTCGCCTGGTTAATAGATAAAAGCAGCCTCAGTTCGATTTACCCAAGCTATGCCCCCATGATTAAGCTCTGGGGGCAGGGTGAAACATGTTGGGGCAGGTCAAAACATGTTGGGAGCATGGGTTGGATTTATTAAGCTGAAGCTGCTTTTGCCTGCTAACTACCTGGGCCAGGTGTGTGGCGGGTGGACTATCTCTTCCAATTTCTACATCCCAATTAGTCAATTTAATCCTACACAACAATTTATATTACAGCCACTACAGAAAGTGAGGAGAATCCGTTCCTTAACCTGTTATGGCTGGAAGAATAAAACAAGGTTTACAGTAATGGTAAATCTTTATAAAAAGAACCATTTAAAAGGACAATGCATTTTAATAGGTGATGATAACAGCTAAAATGTAAGTTATTGTGTTTAAAACAGTGCAATAAACACCATTTGAGGAAACTTTCCCTCATGACGAATATTTCTACTCTTCTGGAATACATGCAATGTCAAGCTGCGGTTTCTAAAGCGAGCAAAATCCTCTCTTGTATTAAAAGGTATAGACTGCAGAGAGAGAGAGATATCATATTACCCCTGTACAAATCATTAGTAAGACCTCATCTGGAATATGCAGTTCAGTTTTAGGCACCAATTCACAAAAAGAACATTGGGGAACTGGAGAAAGTACAAAGAAGGGCAACAAAACTGATAGGAGGCATGGAGGAGCTCAGCTATGAGGAAAGATTAGAGGAACTGAATTTATTCTCTTGAGAAGAGGAGATTAAGGGGGGATATGATCAACATGTATAAATACATCAGTGGTTCATATAGTGAACTCGGTGTAGAGCTTTTCACCCTGAGGTCCTCACAGAGGACAAGGGGGCACTCTTTACATCTGGAGGAAAAGAAATTTAATCTCCAAATATGGATAGGTTTCTTCACAGTAAGAGCTGTGAAAATGTGGAATAGACTCCCACAAGAGTTGGTTCTGGTCAGCTCATCGGATTGCTTTAAAAAAGGCCAGGATTTTTTCTTAGATACACAGATAACTGTGTATAACTGGATACTAACATTTATAGGTAAATTTGATCCAGGGAATACTCGATTGCCTCTCGGGGGATCAGGAAGGAATTTTTTTCCCTGCAGGAGCAAATTGGGTCATGCTTTGTTGTTTTTTTTTTTTTTGCCTTCCTCTGGATCAACTGTGGGTATAAGATTATAATTTTTTTTTTTTTTTTTTTTAATAGTTGAACTGGATCGACTTTTGTCTTTTTTTCAGCCAGACTACCTATGTAACATGCAAAAGGGTCTTGAATGGCTATTTTTGACATAAAGAACAACTCCACCAAAATGGATTTACTTTGTGGGCAGGGGAGCAGGCCTGTTGGGTGTTTCCTGCCATCTAATGGATCCTCCTCACAGTCAAAAAGCAGTGGGTAGCTTGGCTAGTCTGTTAGGATTTATACTGGGACACCCAAGTAGACTATATCAACTATACGTCCCCAGTTCCTGATTAACCAGTGGAAAATATTTTCAAAGATTCAAGAAACATTTTATTGCCTGCTCTTGTGGAACATATTGCCAAGTCTCAGTGATTTAAATTAAATTTATAATTGTCACAGTCAGTCAGTTCAGTTCCACAGTCTAACAAATTCAGGGCTGCAGAATTTTGCAATATTTTTATTCTGTTCTGTCCAAAATTATTGCATAGTTTTGACATATGAATAACAAATCCACCTGAAATATTGAAACTGAAAACTAATATATAGCAATCTTCCACAAAAACTACAGAATTTTTCGAGTCCACTTGGACCAACAAATATACAAAACAAATGCCAACGATTTGAAACAAATTCAGAAAACGGTTTGGTTCAACATAATAAATACAATGAAGCAAAATTCTTCAATAAATGAATGCATCCAACATTAAACAAACATTTCTGATGTGCACGTCTGTCAGTAAGTCACTTACCTGATGTATCACCACTGCCTCAGTCAGGTCTGGCCAAAATCTTTGTGAACAAATAACAGTTGAGTGGAAAGCCTCCTTGTTTGTCTTTACAGGGACAGTTGTTACAATACACTACAAGCCAAGGAGCCTGTGGAGATCCTCTGAGGTGTAGATGTTTCCTGCCTGGGAACCAGATTATTTACACCAACATCAATACTTTAAGATAGGAATACCAGTGAAAACCCTACAGGTCCAGCTCTATTTTTCGACTTTCCTTAGCTGTTAATTTGGTATAGCATTGTGAGCTGACTACAAGTTAGGGTCTCAATGGATTTCTAGAAAGATCATTTTTTTCACTTACAGAACAGTTTTAACGAATATGTTACATAGTACATTTAACATGCCCAAGGAGATCAATTAAAGAAGTTTGTTTTTAGAGTTAACATACAGTACACTTTAATGGTTTAACCCCTAGGATTAATCAGTTGAACTGACAATATCACTTAACCTCAAACCTTAATTTCTAGGACTTAAGCCTAAACTTAACCCTAACATTCTGTACCCACCTTATCATTATCATAGGTATATTTGTTAACAAGAAATGTTCTTACTGCTGTAGCAACCAACCAGTTTCGATTTGTCTTTTCTATGATCCATGATCTGAAAAAAAAAAAACCTTTTTGAATAGGGAAACAACATTTTCTGTTTGGTAAAATTTTTATACATAAGCCAGTTTATGCTTAGAAAACATTTGTGGAAAGAATTCTGGTTTCTTTTTACAACATTGACTGACCGTATCCTGCATAGCACAAGATGTGGTTCCCAATTGAATATTAAACTATAATTTAAATATGAAATCCTACTGTTCATAATTTAAGATGTCAGATGAGCATCTTGTTTAAATTACAGATTTCTTGCTTTCCATATTGGCCAAGAATATATTCCATTGTACGTGCTTCCATATACTGTATATAGACATTCTGAGAGTTGTGGTATCATTTCATTGCATGTATGTTAATATGTTCCACATTTGCTACTTCTGTTGTTTCCGCTGATTTTTTTCTGAGTTTAAAAATATCGTTAAGACTGATTTATGAATTTGTAGCATCAGAAGTCAAGCAATCACTTCTTAAAAGCATGAAAGAATTTTCCAACATAATGGCTAATTCTATTGTACAGACATTCACATTTAAATTTATGGCTCAGATTAAGCGGTGCTTTGGTAATAGTACATTATTTCAGTTACTTTAGACATTTGTGTTTGTATGCACAATATGTAATAATGTGTTAGAGAAAGTTTAAACAGGATTTTCTTCACTAAATATTCAAACATCTCACATTTACAAATATGTCAGGGCATAGTGGAAAAGGAAAAAACTATCATGGCGCATGTTGTTGGAATTAAAGTGTAAGTAAACCCTAATAAATAAACTCCTACTTGCTGCCTTTTGTCAGTTAAATATACAAATTAAAGCATTTTGTTATACCTGTTTGTAATTCCATAAAAAAGAACTATTAATCTTACCAGAAATTGTGTGAGCTGATAACTTATTGTTTTCTCTGCCTGTGCAATCTGTAATCAGTTACAATATTCTCGGTTATCCCTGAGTATTACAGAACCATGCCTCTCTATGTTACGGAGAATATGAGATGGGAAAGGTTCCGTAGTACCATCTTGTTTCTGCTATACTGATACAGAAGAGGGGGGCCATCCCAGTACTGGAAATGTGTTACTGTTAGAGAATCTGTATATATAGCTCTACAGAACAAACCGTGCACAGCCCATGTGTGTTTATCTGCTACATCTCTGCTAACAGGAATCAGGAACTTTATTGTAGAGAGAAGACAGAATTTAACCATAGATACAGCTACAAACATATAAACACTGCCATCTACTAGTTGAGGAATCTATCTCTGCTGAGTACTGATGTAGTTGTTGTACAGAAATACATGAACATTGTATTCCAACACCCCACTTAACAACTACTCCTTAACCGCTTGCCTACAGGGCACTTATACTCCCTTCCTGCCCAGGCCAATTTCCAGCTCTCAGCGCTGTCACACTTTGAATGACAATTGCACGGTCATGCAACACTGTACCCATATGAAATTTTTATAATTTTTTTGTGACAGATAGAGCTTTATTTTGGTGGTATTTAATCACCTCTGGGTTTTTTATTTTTTCTTAAACAACCCAAAAGCTGCTGAAAATTTTGAAAAAAAATGTTTTTTCTTAGGTTTTGTTGTAAAATGTTGTAAATAAGTGATTTTTCTCCTTCACTGATGTGCTCTTATGAGGCTGCACTGATGGACACTGATAGGTGGCACTATCCTGCCACCTGATGTGGAGGCACTGATGGGCATTGACAGGCATCACTGATGGGCACTGAAAGGCAGCACTGATAGGCGGCACTGATAGGCGGCACTGACTGGCACTGTTAGGTGGCACTGACAGGCACTGATAGGCGGCACTGATGCACACAGATAGGTGGCACTGATTGGCATTGATAGGTGGCACTGACTGGCACTGATGGGTGACACTGAAAGGCAGCTCAGATGGCCACTGATATGTGGCATTGATGTGCACTGGTAGGCACTGATATGTGGCATTGATGTGGCACTGGCACGTGGCACTGTTCAGCACTGGCAGCTGGCACTGATGGACACTGACAGGTGGCACTTCTGGGGCCACACTGATCATCAGGGAACACTGATCACCAACTGCAGACAGCTTCAGACTCAAGTCTTTGGTTTGTTTGAGATACATCATAACTCTCTTAATTGATGTCCAGTCTGTTTGATGTGGTTCACTCACGCGTCTACAAGGAAGCAGCGTGGCAGCTACAATATCTGTACGTGTAGTGATTGCAATTTATAGCAATGCTCCCTCTGCTTGTCTGTACTGATCATTCGTAGGAAGAAGGTCCTTATCCCCTTTTGTTCTTAGGTATGCTGAAATTATCACCATGAAGAGAGTTCTGACCTGACTTAATTTATACATTTCCACATACCTTCTCTTATTAGCAGCATTTTCATCTTGAATTTCCAAGACTGGTAGTTTTGGTATGTCAAATCTGAAAATGGAAGGTTTGTTGCAGCTGTGTTACTTGCCGTTTTCTTTTATTCTGTTGCAGTCTTCTTTCTGTTGCTGTGTCTTCCACTCGTTTGCTGTAGCAGGCTGTGACTGGGTGTCTGGGTCCATAACCTGTTAGAGATTCTGTTTATATAGCCCTACAGAACTAAGTGCTGCTTCTCTGCTAACAGGAAACAGGATTTTTTTTCTTATAGAGAAAAGACAGAGTTTAACCATAGCTGCAGCTACAAACTTAACCACTTGCCCTCTAGAGGATTTAACCCCTTAATGACCAGGCCTCTTTTTGCTACTTGGCGCTGCACTAATTCAACTGATAATTGCGCAGTCATGCAATGCTGTACCCAAATGAAATTTACGTCCTTTTTTCACACAAATAGAGCTTTCTTTCGGTGGTATTTGATCACCTGTGCACTTTTTATTTTTTGCACTATAAACAAAAAAAGACCAAAAATTTTGAAGAAAAACAATATTTTTTACTTTCGGCTATAAAAAAATATATAATAAACTCAAAGTTAGTTATAAATTTAGGCCAAAATGTATTCTGCTACATGTTTTTGGTAAAAAAAATCCCAATAAATGTATATTGATTGCTTTGTGTGAAAGTTGTAGCATCTACAAACTGGTATGGATAATGGAATTTACACAGCTTTTACTTTCTGACTGCCCATCACATTTCTTGAGGTGCTAAAATATCAGGATAGTACAAACACCCCCAAATGACCCCTTTTCGGAAAGTAGACACCCTAAGCTATCTGCTGAGAGGCGTATTGAGTCCATGGAAGATTTATTTTTTTCCACAAGTTTCTGGAAAATGACCAAAAAAAATTTTTTTTACACAATATTGTTATTTAAATGATATATGTCTCATACAAGCCATGGGTATATGTGGGTAGAATTACACCCCAAAATACATTCTGCTACTTCTACCGAGTATGGGGGTACCACATGTGTGAGACTTTTTTGGAGCCTAGCCACATACAGGAGCTTGAAATCCAATGACCACTTTGAAAGCCTGAAGGTGTGTAACTTCCTCATTTCACTTCATCACTACCTATCACAGTTTTGAAGGCCCTGAAATGCCAGGATAGCACCAAACCCCCCAAATGACCCCTTTTTAGAAAGTAGACACCCCTAGGAATTTAAAAAGAGGAATGGTGAGTATTTTGCAGATCTCATTTTTTCTCACAAGGTTTTGAAATATAAAAAGAGAAAAGAAAAAATGTTTTTGGTTTTTTTCTTCAATTTTCAAAAACTTGTGGCCACAAAAGAGATCTGCAAAATACTCACCATGCTTCTGATCAAATTCCTTGGGGTGTCTACTTTCCAAAGGTTGTCATTTGGGGGGGCTTGAATAAAAATTGTCCACGTATAAGCAGGGGCATATTTGCCATGAGGCAAGCAAGGCATTTGCCTAGGGCGGCACTTTTCAGGGGGGCGGCAAGTGTCTGTGCCTGAAGCAGGGAGCCCGGGCAGGGGTCAGCACAGCGATGTAAGTATAATTGGTGTCAGTGGGAGTAATAGTGCCCCATCATTAGTGTCAGTGTGGGAGGAATAGTGCCCCCTCATTGGTGTCACTGACACCAATGAGGGGGCGCTTTTCATCCCACTGACACCAATGATGGGGCACTATTCCTCCCACTGACACCAATGAAGGGACACTATTCCTCCCACTGACACCAATGATGGAGCACTATTTCTCCCACTGACACCAATGATGGGGCACTTTGTCCCACTGACACCAAAGATGGGGCACTATTCCTCCCACTGATACCAATGATGGGGCACTATTCCTCCCCCTGGCACCAATGATGGGGCACGATTCCTCTCACTGACACCAATGATGGGGCACGATTCCTCCCACTGACACCAATGATGGGGCACGATTCTTTCCACTGACACTAATGATGGAGTACTATTCCTCACACTGACACTAATGATGGGGCACTTTTCCTCACACACTGACAGTAATGATGGGGCACCATCATTGGTATCAGTGGGAGGAATAGTGTCCCATCATTAGTGTCAGTGTGAGGAATAGTGCCTCATCATTAGTGTCAGTGGGATGAATCGTGCCCCATCATTGGTGTCAGTGGGAGGAATAGCTCCCCATAGTGGTCAGTGGGTGGAGCTCTAATAGGAAGAGGTGAAGCCTAAAGAGGAAGGGTGGAGTTTGCAGATGAAAGGGTGGGGCAAATTTAGATGCGGGAGGGTGCCCGATTTCAGTCTTGCCTAGGGCAGCACAAAACCAAAATACACCACTGCGTATAAGTGGTACCCCATATGGAAAAAGGATGACACCAAGTCCCAAACTATCTTGCCACTACTCCCCATGTAAACTGGGCATCTGGGGGATGTACCAGTACGTCGCTGGTCCTTGTTGGGTATATATGCTATGTTCTTTTTTTTTTTCTTTGTATGCAGCCTGTGGACTGAATGAAAAAAAGAGAAGAAATATCTGCCAAAAAAAGTGTGTGGTACGCCCACCATTAAAATATACCGCCCTGCATCCAGCCACTTCTAATGGAGGACACATAGTAGGTCACACTTTGCCACATGTGCCAGTTCCAAGATTGTACAAATGTCTAAATAGTGGCACACTTGAATAAAAATTGTTCATATATAAGTGGTACCCCATATGGAAAAAAGATGACACCAAGTCCCAAACTATCTTGCCACTGCTCCCCATGTAGTCTGGGCATCCAGGGGGGCTCCACGTAAATCTGAAACTTATAAGTATAGTCTGTTGCCCTCTCACAGGTCTTCTACATCTTGACCCCATATATGGCACGCTTGCAGGGGAGAAATTGTTTGAATGCAAGGCGGCCAGAAAAATGAATGAGGGACTCATCAGCTCAGATGTTTTGCTGGGGAGTATAGACATCTGCAAATTTTTGGTTAAGGTGATTTGCGAGGGGCTGAATTTTGTGGAGCCGGTCAAATTCAGGGTCACCCCGAGGATGACAGAGTGTATTGTCGTTGAAATGCATAAAATGCATTATACTCTCATATCTATGCCTGGCCATGGCAGCAGAGAACACAGTCATATGATGAATCGGGTCTGTGGACCAATACAACCGCAATTCATTTTTTTTAGTAATGCCCATGTTGAGGGTTAGGTCCAAAAAAAATTTAAATTCGGAAACTGTAATGAGTTTCCATGCGAATGGTCTGGCAAGGTTTGAATTTGGGTTGGCGGCGATACATTGTTGTGCATATAAAATGCTTTGATCCACAATCAATGCATACAGATCTTCCCGTGAAAAACAGCTCCAAAAAAATCAAGGGGAATAGTTAAATTTGCTATTTCCACCTGAATTCCAGGCTGGGCAGTGAATGGGGGAAGTACGGGTGCTGCAAAATTTGTGGGCTGCCAATCAGGATTTGCAAGCACATTCGGAAGGATACTTGGGGCTCTACAGGCCTGTGTGCGAATTCTTAGTGGTTGTGGGACAATACTTGTGTTCGCCACCGCACCAGCTTGTACTGCACTTATGGGACTCACCACGTTGCCAAGTCATACTGCAGTGCTGGTATTATTTTTATTATACAGGATTTATATACTGCCCTTTACAATATAACGAGAGAAAATACAGCAACAATACAGTTCAATACAAGAGGGTTAGGAAGGGCTTGCCCCTTGGAGCTTACAATCTAAAAGGTATGTGAAAGACCAGGATCTACTAGGCCACTAATACTCGCCAGTTCACCAAAAGGTAGAGTGGCACTAGTACTGGCACACTGCTGCATATGAGAGTCATCAAAATTTACCAGCAAGTGGTAACAGAGATCAGGCCTGATTCTGCAAACATTGCGGTTTTGTGTGCAATGTATCAAGTGACAGTGACCTACTGACACTACACTTGCTGGGGGAGGGGGGGGTAAGCGTAGAGGTTAAACACAGGTGCTGGCAGGTGCCAGGGCTGATCCCACTAACGCTGCATTTTTGGGGACACTATACTAATGTGAACGCTGGTATAGTGCTGATCTGATCAAATACATTGATCCGTTCAGACACTATACTAGCAATGGAGGTTTATTGTGCATGAGCGTGTTCCTGGCAATCAAGGGGTTAAGTGTGATGACTGGTGTACTGAGGGCAATCTGACGCCATCTGGGAGGGGCGTGAAAACCATGGGAGCTCGAATGTGATTTTGCACACCTGTGCTGCCCTGTAGCAGTATTTATGCTATAGGGCGGTCAGGAAGCGGTTACATAAGCAGTTTGTGTTATGGCGCTGCATCACTTTAACAATTGCCTGGTTATGCAATGCTGCACCAAAATGAAATTTACATCCTTTTTTTCCCATGAATTGGGCTTTCTTTCAGTGGTATTTGATCGCCTGTGCGTTTTTTATGTTAAAAAAAATTTAAAAATCAAATTTCATTATAAATTTATGCCAAAATGTATTTTGCGACATGTCTTTGCTAAAAAAAATCCCAATACGTGTAAATTAATTGGTTTACGTGAAAGTTATAGCGTTTACAAATGGCGGTATAGATACTGGATTTTTTTGTATACTAATAGCGGCGATCAGCAACTTATGGCGGGACTGCGGCGAACATTCTGACACTGGGGGGGGGAACTGACTTGGGATCACTGACATCCCCAGTGACACCAATACAGTGATCTGTGCAAAAAAAAAACACTGACACTGTACTAATGGCACTGGGGAGGAAGGGGTTAACATTTTTGGCAATCAAAGGGTTAACTGTGTGAGGGGAGTGTTTTATTAGTGGGCGGGGGATGTGTTCTTCACAGGAACACACTGTCCTGGAAAGCTAAGCTCTGCTCTCAGGAACAGTGTGCTGGAAACTGACAGGGAGCAGAGCTGCATTGAAAACAATGCAGCTGTGCTTCATGTCAGTGTTTGCCGGCAATCACCGGGACCTGGCGGGACTTGGTGATTGACGCCAGCGTCCGCAGTCGGTGCCGTGGGTAGAGTGGATGTGCGTCTTGTGTGTGCCCCCTACCATGCAAACAGGATGACATTTATAAACGTGATCCTGCCTACAGGGGCCGCTTTGTCGCAGTAAATGTACTGTGGGCAGTCCCAGGACCTGGGAATACCGTTTAATTGTTAACACATTAATTTAATAACACATTGCCACAATATTATTAACCAGGTCAAGGCTAGAGAAAGTATAAAATATTCTGTATAAAAGAGGTGATTGTATTAGAGGGGTTTGGCTTTTTTGGACAAAGATTGTGAGCCTACAGGCTCCAGCAAAAGAAACACAATTTTGTCATAAGGTTTTAACCATTTTTAGGTCAGGGTCTCGGAATTCCACCTGCCATTTATTTGGCAAATATAGTATGATTCCCGACAGCAAGTGAACCAATGCTTTATGGCGGCCACCTCCTGCTTGGTGGCGGCTAAGAATTCAGTTAAATCTCTCATATTTCTTTCCAGAGTGGTCAAAGGAGAGGATGTTACTGGTTATGGTACAGCGTGACCTCTCAAATGACCACCATCCAAGTCACCCACCAAACTGCCCCTAGGATCTACACCTCCAAAGATTGGGCTGAGATGCAGTGAGAGGACGTCAATATCTCTCCATTCCTGATATACTGGTATATGAGTTGGAACCCTAGTTATAGAGAGAAGCTGCAGTTCTCATTCATTGCTAGCCTTTATTGAGGCAGTGGGATAAGTTTGAGAAACACACTCTTTTAGCGGCATATTCAAATACTCAGTGAGCAGTGGGACAATTGTCATCTAGTGACTCCACAGTCCTTTACCCCAAGTGTTTGCTTGATCCTGCACTGCATTGGGGACACGGCAGAATGTACTGAAATATACCTTTAGAGGTGCTACTTATTTGTCCTGGATTATCCACCTGGGTACAGAAAACTTGTCAAGAATGCCCAATGCTATTCACAAATTACAAGTGGAACACACAACTCCACGTGGAATAAACACTGGAGAACTGCTTGAATTGCTTACTATTGACTGTCTCACAGTGGCTGATTATGATTAAGTCAATGACGAAACTCTGCATCAAGGGAAGTGACGTCAGACGTACACGGGAACCGGAAGTACACCGGTGACCATTTTGGAAAGTGGAAAAGAACACCTAAAAGAGCCTGGATGTTTCCTGGATGGCATAAAGGTTATATCCTATATACTAAGCGGTTTTAAAGGCTGTAATAATGTGAGCAGTTTTATTAAAGCTTATTTCAGTTATCTTGGCGGTATTACACTATTCTTATCCTTTATATATGTGCATCTGGATGGAGCACTATGGTTGATGAATCCAGGTATTGCCATGGAGGTTGTGTATACCTTATGGAGATCACCATTTATTGGATAACATTATAGGCGTGATTATTTTGGATTGTTGGTAAGGGTACTCACTCCTTATTCCAATTAGAACTGTACACTGCGCTTGCTTGTTTTTGGGCACAGAAGCGTGATTCACATACACAGTGTGGTTTCACTGTTTGTTTCACATTTTTTTCACATATTTTTCACTGAAAAGTTTTGTTTTTGGGATACTCACTAGAGTGATGTCACTTATTAATGTCTAAATTGTAAAAAGATAATGCACTATGTGGTATTTCTTTTTTTGAGGTAACATTCATCGTGGAAACTGTTGGGAGGATATAATTTTCTGTGGACACATTTGTTTCAACTTGATTACACAGGAGGGACATATTTGTGTTTAATTTTTGATATTTTGGACTTTTTTGTGGGATTTGATTTCACTTGAACTGAGTCTGTAGGGGAGTTTTTTCAACTATATTGTGGCATATTCATTGTTATATTATTGTTTACATCTTTGGGGGTGAAGGTGCTGATTGTGCTGTGTGGGGGAGTTGAATTTGATTTTGGACTTTTAATTTATTTAGGAAGTGGGAATATTTTAAATAGTTTGTATGTTGAGTGTTTTGGAGTTTCAGGCTACAAGGCCCACAGGTGTACATGGGGCCATAAAGTGATATTAAACCCTCAGTTTTTTAAGCACATTCTGCAGCTGATTTAATCACATACTGAGTATGCACACACAGCCCTAAAGCCTAGGATGGATAGGAGCTGACCCCAGATAGCACTGTCCACAGTTAACACTTTCTTTTGAAGAACAGAAGTTCAGGGAAGCAGCACTGAGAGAGCAGGAACCAGCAGCTTTGTAAGTTGTAAACTGCAAGTGCTGGGTAAGAATTTTAACAAATAGTTTACTTGAGAATATATATTTTGTTTTGCTCAATTTGTTAAACTAAAAATGTCTGAGGGTTTAATATTTCTTTAAAGATTGGTAAGCTGCAATATGTTACATTTTAGTTTTGGGGTTTAAAACCACTTTAGCTGTAAACTGAGTAAACTGGACCTTACAGTAACTTTCCAAGCCTGCATGAATAAAATCCATACTTATCACAATATACAACAGTCTAATTTCTCACACACCAATATACTTATTTATTAAAAAGCAGTCCTTCAGCTTAAACCCTGTGACTTTTGCCTAGGCTAAAATCATCATAAGTTAGGAAGAAGCATTTCCCCATTGTCCACTCCCTCAGTGATTAGACTGTAACATTGTAATAAGTCACAAGGTGACAGCAGAGGCTGATATGTGTCATTTGTGAACATAGCTGAGGCTGAGCAGGCACCAGATTATACACAATTGTGTTATCTGTCGCCCAACATTTAAGTCAAAGTAAATGCTGTCACTGAACAGTGTCTGAGCAAATGTGAGAAAAAGAGCAGAATAAGTCAGCCATTGTCGGGGAGTACTGTGATTTCAGTGTTGCAGGGTACCTACCATGCCTGTACTAAATATAAACCTCCTGTTTCTTGGCAAGTATCTGTGCAGACCATCTGGTCCTTATTTCATTTTGTATTAGTAGCCAGGCAAGACTGCAGTCTTGGAAGTGTATTTTAAGGCGGATGGTGAGCAAGATCTCTAGTGGCAGCAGTGTATAATTCTGTAGGGTATTGGCAACCTTAGTCAGTTTTAGTGATGGGCTGAAAACTGCATAATGTAGTGAAGGATGGTGCCATGATGAAAAACTAAATATAGCTTAACTGAACATTGGTTATATCCTGAATTTTCATATTTGACTTAAATATACCTCTACATATCTAAATTCACTATATTATGCCCACATAATATTAGATTTTTTTCTTTACAGCTTTTACCTTTAGCAGCACACTTTCTGTGTTATCTCAAAGAACCCTTCTGGATGTTATCCTGGACTACAGAATGACTAGTCTTTAAGTTGGGAGTGGCTGAGTAGTTTAGCAAAAGACATTGGGCAGGGATGACACCACGCAATCCACACAAATACTGTTTGTTGTCAGCCCCAACCACTTGCCCTCCAGAGGATTTACCCCCCCCCCCTTCCTGACCAGGCCATTTTTTGCGCTACGTTACTTTAACTGACAATTGCACAGTCATGCAACGCTCTATGCTATAAATAAAATTTATTTCCTTTTTTCCCACAAATAGAGCTTTCTTTTGGTGGTATTTGATTCCCTCTTCAGAGGGATCTATGTTATGTACACACAGACCTCTCTTCTGTCGCTGCTCCTTGGCGATCGCTGGGTGCCGGTGGGGTTTCTCTGGCTGGGACCTGATGATCAACATATGTATCCATCAATGGCGACATGGGTCAGGCGGCGCGCACACATGCCCCCCTACCCGGAAATGCAAAATCACATATATATATATACATGATTTTGCACAGCCCTGCCACCCTGTAGCAGTAGTTCTGCTATAGGATGGTGGGGAATTGGTCAAAGTGATTTGGATGCTGATGGAAGGACTTGCATTGTGTTCTGCTTCTTCTGAATGTACCTTCTTTCTATCCTTCCTTGTCACCTGGTCCCCACAATTGCAGGTCCTGATTTCTGGTGTAAGGATAGCTCCTTGTCTTGCAGGTCATATGGAGCCCCCCCCCCCCCCCTTATGTATCATACCCACAGAATATGTGCATGGGCTGCCTGCAATGGACATGCACAGGTAGCCAAAAGCACAGAAACAATAACAATGAGGACAGGTCCCATAATTTCTTGTATGCTGGCACTTGTACTGATTATATGGGTAGTCCCAAGCAGAAGACTTTTGTTTGCAGTCAGAGTGCACACTCCCCGACTGGAAGGTGGAGCCAGCACCATTTAAATTAATTGCTAGTGTTTAGAAACATTGTTTATAATAATCATCAATTGTCTAGTGCAGCCTTTCTCAACCAGGGCACCCAGGCAGGCACCCTGGGGTGCCTTGAAGTTTCTTCAGGGGTGCCTTGGCAAAATGTCTAAAAGTTGCACAAAACTTGTATACAAGCCAGCTGGTGGAAGAAGCCTGACTTTTAGTTACATAAAGCCACATGTTTTAATTGTGCACCATTACAACCTTCTAGCCTCCGGCATCCTGACAACCAATGACATCAGTTGATAAGGAGGATGTCAGTTGCGTGCACACCATCCTAGTTTGTCCCTCCCCTGCCCCTCTCCATCAGTACTGGAGTCACATTAGCTCAGTGATGGAGAAAAACTAAGATAAACACTGTAATACAAGTCAGTACCAGTGTGCAAACGTATATTTGATTTGGAAGAATAAATGTTGGGTGTCCTACATGTGTGGATGTTGCTGCGTTGTATAAAACTATTAGAACAGTTTTTTGCATTTTAGAATGCGGGGGCCTCGGGACTGTCCATAATTTTAAAAGGTGCCTCGGTACTGTCCATAATTTTAAAGGGTGCCTTGAAATTGTCCATAATTTTAAAGGGTGCCTTGACTGAAAAAAGATTGAAAAACACTGTTCTAGTGAATAGCAGGTAAAGAGGGACACATATTTAATTAAAATCCTGTCTTTAGTACTACATTGAGAGTGGAGTGCATTTATTGAAGATCAACGGGTAATTTTCTGTACTTGCAGGGTTTTTAACAGGATAAAACACAGGAAACTGCACATGTGTTGCACAGATGTACTTTTTTCACAACCTTTACATACGCTTTAACTTTTAAGGGATAAAATGTCTTTTACTGTTGAAAAGAAATTGTCTTATCACAATAAGGGTGTTTATATAAACAGTTTGTATTGTAAAGGAAATTAGTATTTCTTTTTTTTTAAAGAACACAAATTTAAAGCTAAATTCCAGGTATAGATATTTCTACATAGTTATAATGGTCCAGCTTGGAGCATTGTAACTGTGCATGCATCATACCTGGCCAATGTCCCTGGACACTGGAAATCACTGTAGTAGGCACTGCTACATACTTACAAGTATATGCCTAGATGGTAAGTTTCTGAGTAAGGGAGAGAAATGAGTAAAAGAAGGAGAATCAGCTAGTTCAGGGGAGGAGGTGGCTGATGATGGAGGTTCTGTTGGAGGGGTGGATTGTTGGTTGTATGGTCTACCATTTCAGCAGCAGGAACCCTAAGTCAGTGCCTGCTGCATATGCAGAACTCTTCTAAGGACTGGGCCTGGGCCACATGTGCCAGGCCTTGCAAAGTATACAGTAGTTTCCCTCCATGCCTTTAGGTTGAAGTGAATAAAGTGTAACGTGTGGCGTGTGTTTAGGTCTGTTGGAGGAAAATCATTGTTTTATGCAATTTCCTTCAAAATAGATTTGTAGTCAGTGACGAGACAGGTGTCACTGGCAGGTTAAAAGATGTTATCCTTCTAGTGTGGGGCCCTGTGTAAAAGAAAGACCTGTGGAAGAGTGCTAATTCACACATCTAGTAGTACCATCATGAAAGCACCTAATCAATTATCAAACAGTCACAGCACATGGCTCCCCCATGCTAGTGACCAATTTGCATAGTTACATTGGTCCAAGCTGGACCAATGTAACTTTGTAAAAGTATCCATAGCTGGAATTCCGCTTTCATTTAAAAGGCAACAATAGCTGCTATAAGAGAAAATTAACACAATGAAATCAGATCACCTATTTGCCAATTAGCCTCTATAGAGGACACATTCACCAAAATTACTTCTACACCCAGTTAAATAAAAATGTTTTGTTCTGATTGTAGCTCACTCTGTTTTATTTTGTCTAGAGCCATATAAAGAGAAATTTTATTACTCGTGCAAACATTAAATTTGTACTTGGTTCTTAAGAAAAGATGACTATTTAAAGCAAATAATAATATTAATAAAATGTTCCAACCTTGAGGCATGGCAAAGTATCATTTTGGTTTGAATCCTTCCTGGCAAAATAATGATATTTTCTGCCCCAACAAGCATCATTATTCTTATGCTGGTTAGATCTTGTCATAGATGTGTTATTAACAGGGGCTTCTTTACTCTCAGTGTTCCTTCATATGGTTTATAAATTCTTTCCAAAAAAGAAAATTTACTTGTTTAACCACTTTAATGGGCACTTTCACCCCCCTTCCTGCCAAGGCCAATTTTCAGCTTTCAGCGCTGTCACACCTTGAATGACAATTGCACAGTCAGACAATACTGTATCCATATGAAATATTTATCATTTTTTCACACAAATAGAGCTTTCTTTTGGTGGTATTTAACTTGTTGCCGACCGCAGATAGCCGAATGACGGCTGCACTGCGGCCGGCCAGTTCTGAGTGGACGTCATATGACGTCCCCCCAGAACGCGCTCTCCTGCGCGCCCCCGGCGATCTCCGTGATCGCTGGGTCCTACGGACACAGCTGATCACGTGATGTGGTAAAAGGCCAATCACACCGGCCTTTTACCACGTGATCAGCGGTGTCCAATGACACACTGATCAGAGGGAAATGCAAGTGCCGGTTCTCGGCTGCACTTTCCTCACGCTGTCAGATCGTGAGGAAAGTACTGCCGAGAACCGGCAGTTGTCAGAGCGGGGATCGGCACCGGTCATCAGGGCACTGATGATCAGTGCCCTGATGATCGGTGCCCAGCAGTGCCACCCGCAAGTTCCGCCCACCTGTGCCCTGCAGTGCGCCCACTAGCTCCGCCCACCTGTGCCCAGCAGTGCACCCACCTGTGCCACTCTGCAGTGTCACACACCTGTGCCCAGAAGTGCCACCTACCTGTGCCCAGCAGTGCCACCTACCTGTGCCACCCACCTGTGCCCACCCACCTGTGCCCACTAGTGCCACCCACCAGTGCTGCCCACCAGTGCCACCCAGCAGTGCAGCCCAGCAGTGCTGCCAGTCAGTGCCCAGGGGTTGTGCCAGTCAGTGCCGCCAGTCAGTGCCCAGCAGTGATGCCAGTCAGTGCCGTCTATCAGTACCCATCAGTGTCACCTATCAGTGCCGCCTATCAGTGCTGCATATTAGTGCCGCCTATCCATGACACCTCATTAGTGCTGCCTATCAGTGCCGCCTATCCGTGCCACCTTATTAGTACTGCCTATCAGTGCCCTTTAGTGCTGCCTATCAGTGCCCATCAGTGCCCATCAGTGTTGCCTCATCAACGCACATCAGTGAAGGAGAAAAAATACCTGTTTGAAAAGTTTTATAACAGAAACAAAGAAACTTTTTTTTTTTTTTTCAAATTTTTTGCACTTTTTTTATTTATAGCGCAAAAAGTAAAGCGCCCAGTGGCAATTAAATACCACCAAAAGAAAGCTCTATTTGTGAGAAAAAAATTATCAAAATTTCATATGGGTACAATGTTGCATGACCGCGCAATTGTCAATCAAAGTGCGGCAGCGCTGAAAGCTGAAAATTGGCCTGGTAAATAAGGGGGTATAAGTGCCTGGTAGGCAAGTGGTTAATCACCACTGGGGGTTTTTTTTAGTTTGCGAATTAAACAAAAATAGACCTAACATATAGACCTAACATTTTGAAATAAAAACATGTTTTTCTTTATTCCTATCATAACATTTTGAATATAACTAATCTTTCTTCATAAATTAAGGCCAGACTGTTTTTGCTACATTTATTTGGTGAAAATAACTCAAATCAGTGTTTATTATTTAGTCTGTAGGAAAGTTATAGAGTCCACAAGCTATGGTATATATTTGAAAATCAATCAGTCCTGATGTACTGACAGCCTATCTCATTTCTTGATGCCCAAAAATGCTAGGATAGTACAAATATCCCCCAAATAACCCTTTTTTTTTTTTAAAGTAGACAGTCTAAGGTATTTCAGAAGTGGCATGGTGATTTTTTTGAAGTTGTAAATATTTATCACCAAAAAATTTTTTCATCACTTTTTCCATACTGTCACCACTGCCGTACAACATCATCATATAACTGGTGTGGCGGTAATCAGGGACACTGGCTGGTGACAGTATGTTTTATTACAATTTTTAACACACTATAACCAGAACAATACAGTGTTACTATAGTAACATTGCACTGCTCTAAGGAAGTGATCAGCTTTTTTTTTTGCATGTTATGATTGCTTGTACCAGTAAATGTCATTGTTATAAGAAACCATTTTTACTGAATGAAATTGATTCATTCAGTGTTTACTATTGTGGTTAGCTGTGATTGACCACAGCTAATCACATGGTGCAGATGGGCTGAGATTGGCCCTGTCTGCACCATGTGATCCCTGTGACCAATCACAGAAATCAATACAATAGTAAACAATGGATGGCATGAATGAAAGCCATCCATTGTGTACAATTGTCATGTGATCTGTTGTGATTGGTCACAGCGATCACATGCTACTGACAGCGCCCAGTACACTGATTGGTCATCCTCTGTGTCCGGTGGACACAGCAGGTAACAAATCATTCCACAGTCGGTGAATGTCCCGCCTTGCCATCATTTGTCTATAGGCCAGGCAGGAACTGGTTTAATAAATTTCCTATGTAGCAAATTCTGAAGTCTCTTTTTTTCCCTATTTGTACTTGATACTATTGTAGAGTTTTTCTAGTGTTGAATGTATGAAATGTTACAGTGTTTGTTGATGTAATGTCAACATGTTAGCAAAAACCTGTCACGATAAAAACATGGGGCTGTCATTGCTGTATCCTCCTTCTAAAGATGCTAGTTTGCTTAGCTGTCAGGTCAACCATCTTGGTTTAATTCTGAATCCCTGACCCAGAACAAAATAAGGATGTCTGACTTTTCTCAAACTTCACAGATCTACATATTTGTACTGGTCAGTTGTTTAGAAAATATTAAAGCATGTCTGCATAATGAGGTCAGCAATCACTTCCAAATTTGTCATGTTTATTTTATAGTCTAACCAGGGAGAGTGCCCTACAACGTTTGTCCTGTGAGCCTTTATTATTCCAATAAGTATGTGGGCCTGTACTCAAACAATGAAGAGTTATTCTAACCCTCATGACAGTTTTTGTAGAATTGATCATATATTCATGCAGGTCCAGCAACTCCCCTCGGTCCGGCGGATAACTATTCCCTCCTCACCCTGGTCAGACCATGATCCTTTGGTACTCCTCCTTGCCCTTTCCGGGTCAGAACGACGCCCTTTTCATTGGCGCATCAATGACTCTTTACTGACCACTCAGGCTACCTGCCAAGAAATAGAATTCTTCTTACGGACATACTTTACGGAAAACTCGGGATCGGTCTCTTCAGCAGTGCCCCTATGGGAAGCGCATAAGGCCACGGTGCGGGGTCATGTTATACAGCTGGCTGCAGTCCGGGAGCGGGAACGTCGACTCTCGGAGCTTCATTCTCTCCTGGCCTCTGCGGATGCGCGTTGGAAGTCATCTCCATCCGTGGCCCATAAACGCGCTCGGGACGCTCTGGCGACAGAATTGGACCTCCTTGCCTCTTCGGAGGCGGAACGGGCCTTGCGTTGGACCAAACATAAATTCTATTCCTGTGCTAATAAGCCCGGTCCCATGCTAGCCAGGAAACTCAATTCTGTGGGGAAACCCCATAAACCGATTCGGCTTCGACTTTCCACGGGTGGCTGTACTTCTAATCCCCAGCAGATTGTTTCCCGATTCTCGGACTTCCTTTCGCGCCTCTATGCTGCCCCAGATCCCTTCCCTGTGGCCCAGGCAGAGGCATTCTTTCAGGACCTCCATCTTCCTGGATTAACCGAGGCAGCACAGGTGGCCCTCAACGCAGGTGTCACCGTACCAGAAGTGCTACAAGCAATCAAATCTTTACGGTCCACCGCGGCCCCAGGTCCAGACGGCTTCTCCGGTCTCTATTATAAAAAATTCTCAGCCCTATTGGCGCCCTTTTTAGCTGCCTACTTTAATGAGTTACGACAGGGCTCCTTGCCCTCTCCGGACGCACTTAGGGCACATATCTCTATGATTCCTAAGACGACCGCTGATGTCCAGGAACCGCAAGCCTTCCGGCCCATCTCTCTTCTTAATGAAGACTTGAAAATATTGGGCAAGATCCTTAGTTTTCGCATCAATAAGTATTTGTGTAGCCTGGTCCACAGGGACCAAGTAGGGTTCGTCCCCGGGAGGCAGGCGGGTGATAATGTCCGTAAGGTGGTCCATCTTATACATTTTCTGCAACAACGGAAAATACCAGGATTCTTACTGTCCTTGGACATATATAAAGCTTTTGATTCTCTATCCTGGGAATATCTGCGGTTTGTGCTGTCTCGCTGGGGTTTCGGGGATTCTATTCTCTCTTGGATTCAAGCCTTGTATTCCTTTCCTTCGGCTTCCGTTAAATACGCTGGGTATTTCTCGGATCCCTTTCCTGTTGGGCGAGGGACGAGGCAGGGCTGCCCGCTGTCCCCGGCGCTCTTTGTCCTGGCGCTTGAGCCACTGGCTTTAGCGCTCCGGACCGACTGCAATGTATCGGGGGTTCCATACGCGGGACAGGAGTTTAAGCTGAGCCTCTTTGCGGACGATGCCCTCTTGACCCTTACTAATCCTCTGACGACACTTCCTTATTTGCAACGGGTTCTTGAGCGCTTTTCCTTGATCTCGGGTCTACGTATTAATTTGGATAAAACCGTTGCTCTCAATATTACTTTGGCTTCAGATTTGGTTTCGCGCCTACAATCCCACTTCCCTTACCGGTGGGCTTCCTCTTCTCTTGAATACTTGGGCATTCGCTTGACCCCCACCTATGACTCCCTTTTTGCTGCAAATTATTATCCTTTGCTTAGATCCTTATCTTCTCTTATGCATTCCTGGCAATTTCCGCACCTGTCTTGGATAGGACGGGTTCATTCAGTGAAAATTACCATCTTGCCGAAATTGTTATATTATTTTCGCACCCTCCCAGTGCGGGTTCCCCCTCATTTTCTTCGGTTGCTTCAGGCGAAGTTTATGCGTTTTATCTGGGCCAATAAGCATCCCAGAGTTTCTAGAAATACGCTCTTTGCTCATAGACTCCAAGGTGGTCTTGGGGTACCCAATGTAACTAAGTATTATCAGGCGAGCCAAATTGCCCCGCTGTCTATGTTGCACGCTTCCTCCGATGTTCCTCTCTGGGTCCTGCTGGAACTGCCTAATTGTGCCCCTATCGCACTATCGACACTTCTATGGCTTCCCCCTGCCCTGCGCCCTACGGCGCTGAGTCCGATGTTGCTCCATGGCCTACGAGTCTGGGACTCGGTACGTTACTCCAGTGGCCTGATGTCACCTTTCCTGCCCTTGCTTCCAATCGTTAATAACCCTCTTTTCCCGCCGGGTCTAGATCACCCGAGGGCATTTTCTTGGTGGGTGGCTCATGGTTTCTCACAGGTGCGACACTTTTTGATTTTTCGGTCCTTTCCTACCTGGAATGTCCTCCGGGAGTCTCGGGATGTTCCCCCAGCGGAATTTTTTCGGTACCTTCAATTGCGGCACTGGCTACTCTCGCTGAGGGCCACTTCTGCTTTCCCATATCAGACATCTGCCTTTGAACGGCTTTGCCAGCAGCGTCCGGGCGCCCCGGGCCTTATCTCCCTTCTTTACGCAGCTTTGAACAGATGCTCGTCGCACACTTCTCTTTCATATGTAGTTCAGTGGGAACGCGACCTGGGAATGGCTGTGGATCCGGAGGACTGGAATAAAGCCTGATCCCTCATAGCTAAATGTTCGTTTAATACAACCACGCTGGAAGCAGCCTATAAGGTATTGTTTCGTTGGTATTGGGTGCCGGCTCGTTTGGCCCAGGCTAACCCTGCCTGTAGTGATCGATGTTTTCGGGGTTGTGGCCATCGTGGCGATGTACTGCATATCTGGTGGTCATGCCCGAGGTTGGTTCGTTTTTGGTCTCGTGTGTTTGGCCTCCTTTTCACTTTGTTTCATCTCTCCATACGCCGGGATGCTCGGTATGCTTTGCTTCATTGCCCCATACCGGGCCTCTTGGCTCGTCAGCAGCGGTTGGCTTCCTATTTGTTTTTATCGGCCACTAGGACAATTGCCCAGGCCTGGAAGAGTCCGTTTGTACTTTTTCAGGGGGTGCGGGATGGTATGACTACTATGATGCTCAATGAACAGATGTCGAGTATATGCAACGACTCTCAACATAAATTTTTGAAAATATGGGAGCCATGGTTGCAATATGCCTTTCCCACGCTCCCCCTGGCCAGTGTAGGGAGGTGATGGAGTTTTGTATTGGCGCTCATGGACCCTTGCTCTCTGGTGTGTGGTTTTTTTTTTTTTTTCTCTTTCTTTCTTCTCTGCTTTTCTTCTTTCCTTTTCTGTTTGTTTTGATGTGACAGTGGACAGCTGTCTTTAGTTGCGATAATCTGAGTTTCACTGATGTTATTGTTACCTATGTGCCATTGATAGCCCCTACGTGGGCATACGTTTTGCCTTATTGGAATTAGAGCGTTGTCTGCTCTATTATGCATTTTCTATCGGTGCAATTGATAGCCCCTGCGTGGGCGTGTTTTGTTGCCTCTGTTTTATACTGTTTAAAATTAATAAAAACCATTGAAATACAAACAATGAAGAGTTGCTGTGCTATTCCTATATCTAGAAGGCTTAATTTTGGTCAAGTAGTAACCTAAAATGTACTTTTTGCCTTGAATTCCTCAGAAGGAGTTGCAATGTGCATCTTGTCACGTGACATTGCCTAGGCAAATCTATGTCCTCCATGTTAGATCCTCCAAGCATTTCTCACCCATTCATGACTGATTGTTATTCTCACAAAATGTGGGGTTACTTCCTAAACACTGTACTGTACTGATATCAATAATTCTGTGAATCTGTACTTCCACTTCTTGTACTGCATGATGATAATTTTCCTCTACTGTCATCAGTTTACCAGATCAGTGGGGATGTGGCTGAAACATGCAAGCAAATACCTGCTGTGCTTAGGTTACTTTGAGACAAAATGCCATTTCTTTTATGTGGATGAAGGGTTGAGATTTGTGTCAGGCCATAAATGCTGTGTGTTCACATTGAGGAGATATTGCTTCTATATATTGTCTATGTCCTCAGAGGGGGGCTTCTTTACTCTGATATCCATCACTTGGACAGGAAATGGGGTAATATCTTCCTTATGAGAACACAAACAGACAAAAAATCCTGATATTTTCTAAACCTCCATCATTCTACTAGAAAATGTGTTTTTATTGTGGCCTATGTCCCCTTCCGTTCTTTCTGATGCATGTGAAATAGACAGGAATTGAGGTGAGGCAAAATCACCCTAGTGCAAGACAGGTAACACTAAATAATTTGTAACAAAAGAGCAAAAACAAGGGCGAAAAAAAAAACTATTTCCTGAAACTTGTCCTACAAACTTCTACACTGTCCAAATTTAAATAAGGAGGAAAAGAGCTATATGTACAACACAAGAAAGGGAAGAAGCAAGGCAGAAATGTTGTTGTACTATCAAATGTATTTACTTTATTCTGCCTTTGGCACACTGTTTCTCCCACTAACCCCAATGATGAGGCACCATTCCTTCTACTGACACCAACAGTGAGGCACTATTCCTTTCACTGACACCAACAGTGAGGCACTATTCTTTTCACTGGCACCAATGATGGGGCACTATTCCATCCACGGATACCAATGATGGGGCACTATTTCATCCACGGATACCAATGATGGGGCACTATTCCATCCACTGACACCAATGATGGGGCATGACGTTAACCTCTGTTTATGCATTTTGTCATTATATCCACATCTTGAATTGTCCAGATTTGTACCAGAATTACTTTCATTTTTGGAAGAAATTGGTTGTGTTTTAGGGATGGTAGTCAAACAGCAATGCTAAACAAGAAATGGTAATTTCATGCTACCATGTGATAGGCATATTTATAATCCAATGGACATCTGCAATACTCATTAAAATGAACAAATGTTAAGCAGTATTCAAAGTGTTGATATATGTTTATTTTATACTTATGTGTAGCTCTTCTTTCTTTGAACGTTCATAAAGATACAACAGCATCAGTTAAGACTCTGGTGTATTTTCCTAATTGAAGAAGTAGAGTTATTTTTGCAGAGCCAGACTGGAATTACAGTATAGTTAAATACACCAAATATAATACTTGGCTGGATCTCTCAAAACCTGCTGTTCCAGCTTCATCCATGGATGTCTTTTTTCACAAACCGCTTACACAGCATTGTGTGCAATGCATAACATCAGAATGGATGAAATCTTTTTCTAGCCACAAAGAGCATAAAAGCCAGATTTACTGATGATATTTTTAGAAATTGGCATAAATATATTGAAGCATAGTTCTGGTGATATGTAATAAATATGTACTATGATGGAACTGGCAAAACATTGGTAAAATGGATTTTGTTCTACCAGTATTTATAAGCGTAAAATATAGAAAACAGAGGTGTGCTAGAGATTGTTGTCCCTGCTTCCTGTGTGGTCAACAAGACAGGAAATGAGGGTTAATCTCACAAAGTAAGAGTTGTCCCTTAAGTCTCAACTCCACTTTTCCCTTCTCCCTTCCTCCCTGAAGCCCCTACCAGGAACACACTTTTTGATACACCCAGGCATTTTAGAAAGCAGTGTTGCCTAGATTTCTGGAAGAAAGATTTCAGATGAGTATTAATCTTCTACTGAAGTCTACTTTTAGTTGTGTTTTGTCGAGGAAGCTGCAAGGTTGCATTAGGTTGGGCAAATCACACTCAGCCACCGATTATTCTCAAACCTGCGCTAAAGGTATGAATTTCATTGGGAATTATACTAGTTAAAAGTGCTGACTGTCCAACATATCAGGACCTTTTTCTTTTTTTTGTCCAAGGCACAAAAATTAAGATGCAAGCACAGAGGAATGCATTGGTACACAAAATGTAATTTGATACAATGTCTTGCAAAACATATCCACATCCTTGTTTTATACTTAACCCTTCAAAATGTAGCTCTTTTGAAATTTTTATTTGAAAGAACAGAAAGCCAAACTAATTTGTAATGCAATATTGTTCTTTTCTTAGAAAACATCAAGATAAATTGAAACATATTGTTTATATAGGCATTTAATCAGTTGTTACATCTCAAAATTTACACTGATGAACAATTACCTAATAAGGACACAGCTGACTGACAATTGTTTTCCACCAGTAAATCATTAAAATAAGCGCCACATTGTCTGTTTCCAGAGTTTTCCTTCAGACTCACAAAATAAAGGAATTTTATAAAGGCTTAACATGCATTCCAAAGGAGGCAGAAAAAAATAGTAATAGAAATGCATATATTAGGAAAGCGGTTTAAGACCCCATGCATACTTCCTGCAATGCATCTAGTCTGTGTGTGGTGTGTTGTCGTTCCATTTATTGTGAATGTCACCCCAATGCACTGTATGATAAAATGAAACACACCATAACTAACATACCATGTCTTGTGGTGCACGGTGTTGATTAACCACTTGACCTCCAGAGGATTTACCCACCTTCCTGACCAGGCCATTTTTTGCTGTTCGGCACTGTGCTATTTCAACTGGTAATTGCGTGGTCGTGCAATGCTGTCCTCAAATAAAATTCATGTAATTTTTTTCACACAAATAGAGCTTTCTTTTGGTGGTATTTGATCATCTCTGTGGTTTTTTTTTTTTGCGCTATAAACAAAAAAAGACTGAAAATGTTGAAAAAAAACCCCCCAATATTTTTCACTTTTGGTTATAAAAAATATCCAATAAACTCATAGTCATAAATTTAGGCTAAAATGTATTCTGATACATGTCTTTGGTAAAAAAAAACAATCTTAATACATGTATATGAATTGGTTTGTGTGAATAATATAGAATCTACAAACTATGGTATAATAGAAGTTACGTAGCTTTTACTTTCTGACTGCCTATCACATTTCTTGAGGTGCTAACATGCCAGGGCAGTACAACCATCCCCCATGACCCCTTTTTGGAAAGTAGACATCCCAAGGATTTTGCAGAAAGGCACGTTGAGTCCATGATAAAACAAATATGCAGCGCTTAACATAAAACGTAAATAAAAGGCATAACCTGTAAGTATAAAACTTTCATAAAAATGATGGTGCATACAATGATAAAGTAACAAGTGAAATGATGAATGGATAAAAATGTCTAAAATGATAACACGACTGGTTATGATTATCTCATAGTCACAAACATCATCAAAATAAAGGTATATGCAAAAATCACTAATAAATGTAAGTCCGGTGAAATGGTGAATGGATGAAATCCATAAAATATCAAATTAGGAATTCCGGTATTCGCAGTGAAGGCAGGATACAGTGCAGGTGACTTCTTGTGAAATATATATGAAGTGTGCTTGCACTTACCAGAAGCGCAAAACAAATGCACATATAGTGAATATCACATCAGTAATCTGGACCCTGGTAGTCATCAAGGATCTGGTCACAGGAAGGGGAGAGGGGGCTCCAATGGTTCACACACATCGGACAGCACTCCAGACCACGCAGCAGACCAATCCCATAGACAGGTAACCGTAAAGGTGATTCCTTGGGCGATTTCAGCTACTTTATGTTGATTTGCACCAGAAGTACTACTCCAACCTTAAAATGGCTCAAAAGATGAAGCCACCAAAACAAAGGCGTAATAATAGTGTAGTACGTTTATTAAAGGTAAAAAGTATTAACTATTAAAAACTGTCATACAAGAGAAATCTTCATCTGGATATAAATAAGATGAACAGACTCTGGTCACAGGAGAATACAACCAACTCACAGCCCTCCACACACTCGTATGAGGAGCGTCTGCAACACTCGCAGTGGCGGGAGAGTCGCTGACACGTGCCACATGTTGAGTCCATGGAACATTTTATTTTTTGCCACAAATGTTTTGAAAATGACCATTTTTGTTTTTTGTACACAAAGTTGTCACTTTAATGATATATTGCTCATGCATGCCACAAGTATATGTGGAATAACACCCCAAAACACATTCTCCTACTTCTCCTGAGTATAGGGATACCACATCTGAGAGGCTTTTTGGCTGCCTAGTTATATACAGGCCCCCAAAATCCAATGACCACCTCCAAGCTTTCAAAGGGCATATTTCCTCATATCACTTCCCCACTACCTATTACAGTTTTGGAGGCTCTAAAATGCCAGGATAGCATAAACACTCTGCCAAATAACCCCCTTTTGGAAAGTAGACACCCCAAGGAATTTGATAAGAGGCATGGTGAGTATTTTACAGATATAATTTTTGACACAAGGTTTTGAAAAAGAAAAAATGAAAGTGAAAAATACATTTTTTGTTTTCTTTCTTCGTTTTCCAAAAACTTGTGGCAACAAATGAGATCTGCAAAACACTCACCATGCCTTTTAGCATACACCTTGGAGTGTCTACTTTCCAAAAAGGGGTCATTTGGAGGGGTTGCTTCTACTATCCTGGCATTTCAGGGCCAATATTAGAAGCTTATGCCACACAAGACCCACTCTTGAAGACCAAACCTTTTGACACTTTTTGTTCACATGAAAAAAAAATTTTTTATGCTAGAAAATTACTTTGAACCCCCAAACATTATATATTTTTAAAGCAGAGGCCCTAGAGAATAAAACAGTGGGTGTAGAAATTTTTTACATTACACAGTATTTGCGCTGCGATTTTTCAAGCACAAATATTTTGGGAAAAATACACTTTTTAGAATTTTAATGCACATAAACACAATATATGCCCAATTGTTTGATAAGGAATAAAAGATGAGGTTATGCTGAGTAGATAAAAAACAAGACATGCTTTAAAATTGCGCATGCCTGTGTAAAGCCAACAAAGTACATACATTTTTATGATCAATAGTCGATGCTTTAAAAGCCTTTACAGGTCACCAATTTATATTTACACAGGAGGTCTAGTGCTAGAATTACTGCCCTCTATCTGATGTTCGCAGCGATACCTCACATGCATGGTGCAACCACTGTTTACATACCGGCATGGGGTCACCGCGTATGCAGGTGCAGCAAGAGTGCTTTTTTTTATAGTTATTGTAAATTAATTTTACACTGTCCCTTTCATTTTTTTTTTTAGCACTTTTAATGCTATCACAGGGAATGCAAATATCGCTTATAACAAAGGGCATTGTCATATATTCTTTTTGAGAAATCTGGGGTCTATCAGACTCTAGATATCTCCTCTGCCCTTACATTATCTAATCTCACTAAGATCGGTGTGATCAGATGCTTCCCCAATTTTCAAATGGCGCTATTTATATCCTGCAAAACTGAAGTAATGAAATGCTCATAGCTTCCGATTTCTTAGACTATAGAGATGATTGGAGCCATTCTGGTCTCTAAGCGGCTCTATGGTCAGCCAGCAGAACTGTCAGCTGCATTCTCGGAATTCCCTGTGGAACAGGAGAGCCCAAGAAAACTATGGAAGGCAGCAGAAGGGGGGATGTCCCTTCCAGCTGCTTGTAAAAACAATTCAGCAGTTAATTTGCAACTAGGATTGCTTTCACATGAAAGCTGATCGCCAGCTGAAAAAACGATACCAGGATGCCTATAGCTGCAGGCATCATCCCGGTATAACCAGGCAAAGTCCAGCGACATACCAGTACATTACTGGTCCCTGTTGGACATATGTAACAGCAGAGAACACAGGCATATGATGAATTGGGTCTGTGGACCAATATGATCGCAATTCATTCTTTTTTGTAATGCCCATGCTGAGGGTAAGGCCCAAAAGAGTTTTAAATGCAGAAACCATGATAGGTTTCCATGCAAATTGTCTGGCAAGAGCTGAATTTGGGTGGGCAGCCATGTATTGTTGTGCATATAAATTGCCTTGGCCTAGAATCAATTGGTACAAAACTTCTGTGAAAAACAGTGTAGGGGCTAAAGGCTAGTGCTGGCAGGGAAAAGGGCTGATCCTGCTAACATTGCATTTCTGGGGACACTATACAAAGGAGGCACTAGTATAGTTCTGTACATGATCAATATCTTGATCCGTACAAACACTATACTAGTAATAGCGGTGATCAGCGACTTACAACATGACTGCGATAGCATGCGTCAATCTCCTGCTAGCTGACCCTGGCTGGGTGTGGAACTTACTGACCCTGACATTATCTGATGTCGCTAGTGGCAGGAATGCAGTGATCAGTGAAAAATTCTATATACTGACACTGTACTAATGGCACTGGTTGGGTAACGGGGTGATCAAAGGGTTAAATGTGCTAATCTAACGTGTGTGTGTGTGTAAAATGTAGTGCTTTTTCTCTGTACCATGTTCTCTCTTCTCTCCCTGGACCGACCGGGGGGGGTCAGTAGGGGCCGCAGGAGCGTTCACACCCTAAAATAGGAAGTGACGCAAGAATATGTCGCTTTTCCAAGAGCTGCTGCTCGCCCGCAAAATGCAGGTAAGAAGTTGGCAAGTAGTTAAAAAAAAACGATCGCGGCCGCTGGAGTAAATAACCGGGTCCCAGACGGTGATTACCTGCCGGTGCCCGACAATTGCCGGAAATCACTGACAGAGAGGAAGGCTGCATTGTTTTCAATAGAGCTTTCCTCCCTGTCAGCTTCAGCACACTGTTCCGGGATTGCTGATCACAGCCTTCCAGAACAGTGTGTAACAGATAGGTAAACAACCCCGCCCCCTAGTAAAACACTCCCCTCACACAGTTAATCCTTTGATTGTCTCCAAAAGTTAACTCCTTCCTCCCCAGTGCCATTAATACAGTGTCAGTGGGTTTTTTTTTCACTGATCACTGTATTGGTGTCACTGGGGATGTCGGTGACCCCAAGTCAGTTCCCTCCAGTATCAAATGTCTGCCGCAGTCCTGCCATAAGCCGCTGATCACCGCCATAAGTTGCTGATTGCCACCATAAGTCGCTGATTGCCACTATTATTAGTATATAAAAAAAAAATCCAGTATCTATACCCCCATTCGTAAACGCTATAACTTTCACGTAAAACAAATAATTTACACGTATTGGGATTTTTTTTAGCAAAGAAAGCTCAATTCGTGGGGAAAAAATATGTAAATTTTTGTCAGTTAAAGTAACGCACCATAAACACAAACCGCTTCCTGACCGCCCTATAGCATAAATACTGCTACAGGGTGGCACAGGTGCACAAAATCATATATATATATATATATATATATATATATATATATATATATACACGTGATTCGCGCTCCCATGGTTTTCACGCCCCTCCCGGATGGCATCAGATTGCCCGTCAGTACACCAGTCATCATATTTAACCCCTTGATTGCCAGGAAGACGCTTATACACAATAAACCTTGCTAGTATACATACATATTAACATTGCTAGTATAGTGTCTGAATGGATCAATATCTTTGATCAGATCAGCACTATACCAGCGTTCACATTATTATTATAATACAGGATTTATATAGTGCCAGCAGTTTGCTCAGCTCTTTAGTATAGCGTCCCCAAAAACGCAGCGTTAGCGGGATCAGCCCCAGCACCTGCGTTTAGCCCCTACGCTTTCCCCCCCTTCTCCACCAGCAAGTGCAGTGCCAGTAGGTCACTGTCACTTGCTACATTGTACACAAAACTGCAGTGTTTGCGGGATCAGGCCTGATCTCTGTTAGCACTTGCCGGTAAACTTTGATGACTCTCATATGTAGCAGAGTGCCAGTACTAGTGCCGCGCTACCTTTTGGTGAACCTGCGAGTACCAGCGATCTAGTAGATCCTGGTCTTTCACATACCTCTTAGATTGTAAGCTCCAAGGGGCAACTGTATTGTTGCTGTATTGTCTCCTGTTATATTGTAAAACGCTGAGCAAACTGTTGGCGCCATATAAATCCTGTATAATAATAATAATACTAGCACTGCAGTATGATTTGGCAATGTGGTGAGTCCCATAAGTGCAGTACAAGCTGGTGCGGTGGCGAGCACAAGTACTGTCCCACAACCACCAAGAACTAGCACACAGGCCTGTAGAGCCCCTAGTATCCTTCCGGATGTACTTGCAAATCCCGATTGGCAGCCCACAAATTCTGCAGCACCCATACTTTCCCCATTCACTGCCCAACCCAGAATTCAGGTGGAAATAGCTAATTTAACTACTTCCCTTGATTTTTTTGGAGCGTTTTTTTATGGAAGATCTGTATGCATTGATTGTGGATCAAAGCATTTTATATGCACAACAATGTATCACTGCCAACCAAAATTCAAACCTTGCCAGACCATTCGCATGGAAACCCATTACGGTTTCCGAATTTATATTTTTTTGGGGCCTAACCCTCAACATGAGCATTACTAAAAAAAATGAATTGCAGTTGTATTGGTCCACAGACCTGATTCATCATATGCTCGTGTTCTCTGCTGCCATGGCCAGGCATAGATATGAGAGTATAATGTGTTTTATGCATTTCAACAACAATACATTCTGTCGTCCTCGTGGAGACCGTGAATTTGACTGGCTACTGTCAGGGACTGCGGGACTCGCCGCGGCGCACAGGTCTGCGCATGCGCAGATTGCCTAGGCGCACTAATGTGCAGGCACTGGGACCTGGGCGTCCGCGGCGGAACATGCGCACTCGCCTGGCACCAATGACGGTGCAGGGCGCACTATTTAAACTGGCCAGGCGGTGATCAGGTTGCCGCAAGGTCTAGTTCCTGTTCCTGTGTTTCTGAAGTACGTTCCTGTTGCCGATCCTGCTTGTCCTGAATTGTGTTGACCTTCTCCTGCTCTGACCCCGGTCTCGTCCCTGACTACTTTTCTGCCTGTTGCTATAATATTACTGGACCTCCCGTTGCTGAACCTTGGCTCGTGACCCGGCTCCTCTCTGTCTTCTGCTTGGTACCTACCTGCTTCCACTGTTACCAACCGGGCTAGTCTGACTATGCTCACTCCTGACTGTCATCCATCCATCCCACTCGGGACCTGGACTTGTCAGCCTCTTCACTTCAGGCTCACCCCTGCCACATACCCTCAGCAGGGACCCCTCTACCACAGTTGGGTGCACTCAGGGGTCACGACCAGGTTTCAGTCTTGCACCAAGTCCATCCCCACCATCAGGGGCTCTGGTGAAAAGGCAGACTGGGACTTAGACTCCGCATCCTGGGGAATCCCGTTCTGTGGATCACTAGAGTTCCCGCGGGGCGGTGTCTGATAGTGTCACTTGTGGCAATGACTGAGCCTGGAAGGGGAACTTCCCTACTGGATGACATATGTCGATATTTGGCAATCCTCACAGAGGGGGTTAGGGCCCTCCAGGAGGGTTATACAGAATTGGGTGACCGCATACAGACCTTAGCCACACCTACTAGGCAGTCTGGAGAAACCCCTGGGGAAACACTAGTTTCGATACCTGCACCGGAACCCCGTGTTCCTACACCGGAACTTTTTAATGGGGGTCGAGGTAGATTCAGGATTTTCCGTAATTCCTGCCAGTTATACTTCGACCTCCAGCCTCAAACGTTTTCATCAGAAACTGCGAGGGTCGGGTTCATTATTTCCTTACTACAGAATGAACCCCAAACCTGGGCCCACCGACTACTAGAGAACCGAGACCCACAGTTAGGAACGATAACGTCGTTTTTTAAAGCAATGGCTCTTTTGTATGACGACCTGCAGCAGGCCACGACGGCCGAGGTGTCCCTACATACACTGAGGCAAGGTCACCGAGCAGTGGAGGACTACGCAGCCGAATTCAGGCGTTGGGGTAGTGACACTCAATGGAATGAGGCGGCCCTGCATCACCAGTTACACATGGGTTTAGCTGAACCATTGAAGGATGAGCTGGCCCGAGTAGACATGCCCGATAGTCTTGAGGGCCTAATAACCTTATCTATTCAGATTGACCGCCGGTTGCAGGAATGCAGGCGGGAAAGGTCCAACCAAGATCAGAGACGAACCGGGCGATCATCTCATGTTACAGCCCAGCCTAAGTCCCTACGGGTCAACCGGAATCAGGAGTTCACGGATACATCGGGACTCGGGCCATCAGGAAGGATTCGGCCTCCACTTACGTCTGAGGAGCGCCAGAGGCGTCAGGTAAACCGTCTTTGCCTCTATTGTGGGGAAGCAGGCCATGTAGTACGTACCTGTCCAGCCAAGATGGGTAAGTGTTCTGCTGTGTTTTCTACAGTTACTTCTAAGAATGGGAACAACATCAGTTATTTAGCAGTGCCTATTTCACTTCAGCTGCCGGGGAGAACTGTGGTAACCACGGCAATTGTAGACTCTGGAGCATGTAGCTGCTTTATAGATCTGGACTTCGCAGCTCAGCAGCAGATCCCCTTCCAAACGAAAGAGGTGGGTTTAAATATAATTTTAGCTGACGGATCCCGTATTAGGTCAGGGGTGGTGGACCGTGAAACCCCTCCTATTTGCACTACAGTGGCAAACCATCACCAGGAGTTCCTCCGCCTGGATGCCATTGCATCCCCTCTGTTTCCGATAATCCTGGGACTCCCTTGGTTACAAGCCCACGATCCGCAGATTGATTGGAAGGCAGGATCAATTCACTTCCAGTCGCCCTATTGCCAGCAGCATTGCCTCCCTAGGATGCCCCCGGCACCGCAGGCCCTGCTATGTCTGGATGCGGATGCAGAATTGGCCCAAGTCGTTCCTTCGGCCAACCATAGCTACTTGGACGTGTTCAGCAAGCGGGGGGCAGATGTCCTGCCCCCGCACCGAACATATGACTGCCAGATTGATCTGCTCCCAGGTTCGGAAATACCATTTGGGCGGATATTTCCTCTGTTTTAACGGAAGTTAGGGGCTCTAAAGGAGTATATTGACGAGAGCCTCCGCAAGGGGTTCATTCGGCCCTCCACATCACCAGCTGGGGCTGGCATTTTCTTTGTGGAGAAAAAAGACAAATCCCTACGATCCTGTGTAGACTACCGAGACTTGAATTAAGTGACTGTCAAGAATCGTTACCCGCTACCTCTGGTGCCTGAACTTTTTCAAAGATTGAAGTCAGCTTCCATCTTTACTAAGCTGGATTTGAGGGGTGCATACAATCTAGTCCATATCAGAGAGGGGGACGAATGGAAAACAGCATTCCGTACCAGGTTCGGGCATTTTGAATATTTGGTCATTCCCTTCGGCCTATGTAACGCGCCCGCCACATTCCAGCACTTCATAAACGACGTGTTTAGGGACTATCTGGACATCTTCGTTGTCGTCTACCTGGATGACATCCTGATTTTTTTCCCCGTCATTGGAGGTCCATAGAGGTCACGTGAGGTGTGTGTGTTGGAACGGCTCCGCAAACATGGCCTATATGCCAAGGCAGACAAGTGCTGTTTTGAACAGCATAGTATTTCTTTTTTTGGTCTGACCATCACCACCACGGGAATAGCCATGGATCCCCAAAAAGTCTTGGCTAGCTTAGATTGGCCAGTACCTACTGACAAAAAGGCGGTCCAACGCTTCATTGGCTTCGCAAACGTTTATAGGAAGTTTATTAAAAACTTTTCAGGCCTGGTTTCCCCGATTACCCAGGTGACCAGACAGGGGGTCCGTTTCCAGTGGACATCAGAAGCATTCACGGCTTTGATCGGAGGTTGATCACTGAGGCCCCTATCCTGAGCCATCCTGACCCATCATTGCCCTATATCCTGGAGGTGGATGCGTCTGAGAACGCAGTTGGGGCAATTCTGTCGCAGAGGAAGGGCATTAAGGAGCTCATGCACCTGGTGGCCTTTTTCTCTAGAAAACTGACTTCCGCAGAAAGGAATTATGATATCGGGGACCGGGAGCTTCTGGCGATTAAGATAGCACTAGAGGAATGGAGGTATTTACTAGAAGGGGCAGTACACCCAATATTAATATTTACAGACCACAAGAATCTAGAATATTTGAGGACAGCAAAGTGCTTAAGACCACGTCAGGCCAGGTGGGCACTCTTCTTTTCGCGATTTGCCTTTCACATCGCAAGGGTCAAAAAATACTAAGCCCGATGCGCTTTCCCGCATGTTCGGGGACCCTGAAGAGATGCCCAGACCTGACACCATCCTATCCTCAGGAAATTTTTTGATCCTACAATCTGAGTTCCACTCTAAACTGCAGACCGCATCTGTAGGTATGCCAGGTCCACCCGGTGTTCCCTTAGTGAATAGGGAGGGGCTTCTTTGGAAAGAGGGTCAGATTGTGGTTCCCAAGGAAACCCGTACTTTGGTACTTGGATACTGCCACGACCACCCGTTAGCAGGACATTTTGGAGTACGCAAGACCCTGGAACTGTTGCAGCGTACCTTTTGGTGGCCCAATATGGCCAAAGATTGCGAGTCATATGTTAAGACTTGCACCATTTGCCAGAGGAATAAACCTACTAGGAACAAGGCCTGGGACCTATTACACCCATTACCAATACCTGAGACACCATGGAGTATGATCTCCATTGACTTTATTGTGGAATCCACCCTCCCAGGAACACACAGCAATCTTTGTGATTGTAGACCGGTTATCCAAGATGGCCCATTTTGTACCTTTAAAAAACACACCCACGGCCCCTGAGACAGCACAGGTTTTTATCAGGGAGGTGGTGAGACTCCATAGGATCCCCAAGGATATTGTGTCAGATAGGGGGCTTCAGTTTACATCCAGATTTTGGAAGACTCTATGTGAGACGCTTGGGATTAAGCTATCGTTCTCTGCATATCACCCACAAACCAATGGCCAGACAGAGCGAACGAATCAGACCCTAGAGCAGTACCTCAGGTGCTATACCACCTTTCTCCAAGACGACTGGTTGACCCTCCTACCACTAGCGGAGTTCGCGTATAACAACGCGAGTCATTCCGCTACAAAACAAGCTCCCTTCTTCACGAATTATGGGTTCCATCCCGTATTCTTACCGGATCTGATTCCGAAAGTTACGGTCCCGGCCACGCAGGACATGTTAAGCTTTTTATCCTCTAATAGCAACATGCTCCAAGAGGCGATGGCAAAGGCCCAGGAGGACAATAAGAGGGCCTTTGATAGGAGAAGGGGAGAATTAAGCTTGCAACCGTTGGACCAGGTCTGGTTAGCCACAACAAATCTTAAAATGTCCTGTCCATCAAAGAAGCTGGCACCTAGGTTCCTGGGTCCGTTTCGGGTAAAACGTAAAGTCAATGAGGTGGCATACGAACTCACGCTCCCCGAATCTTTTAGGATTCATCCGATCTTCCATGTATCACTATTGAAGCCGGCGACATCAGACCCCTTTCCGGAACGGAGGTCTAAACCTCCAGAGGTGATAAAAATTGACTGGGAGGAGGAGTTTGAGGTGGAGGCAATCCTAGATTGTAGGAAGAGGAGAGGCCAAACTCAGTTCTTGGTCAAATGGAAGGGGTACGGGGCTGAGGAGAATTTGTGGGAGAGGGCCCAAAATGTTCACGCCCCAAGACTCGTTCGGGAATTCTTTCAGAACCAGTTATCCAGGAGGGGCCGGTTGGGCATCCGGAGGCTGCCCGTAGGAGGGGGGCCATGTCAGGGACTGCGGGACTTGCCGCAGCGCACAGGTCTGCGCATGCGCAGATTGCCTAGGCGCACTAATGTGCAGGCACTGGGACCTGGGCGTCCGCGGCACCAATGACGGTGCAGGGTGCACTATTTAAACTGGCCAGGCGGTGATCAGGTTGCCACAAGGTCTAGTTCCTGTCCCTGTGTTTCTGAAGTACGTTCCTGTTGCTGATCCTGCTTGTCCTGAATTGTTTTGACCTTCTCCTACTCTGACCCCCGGCTCGTCCCTGACTACTCTTCTGCCTGTTGCTATATTATTACTGGACCTACCGTTGCTGAACCTTGGCTCGTGACCTGGCTACTCTCTGTCTTCTGCTTGGTACCTACCTGCCTCCACTGTTACTGACCCGGCTATTCTGACTACACTCACTCCTGACTGTCATCCATCCATCCCGCTCGGGTCCTGGACTTGTCAGCCTCTTCACTTCAGGCTCATCCCTGGCACATACCCTCAGCAGGGACCCCTCTACCACAGTTGGGTGCACTCAGGGGTCGTGACCTGGTTTCAGTCTTGCACCAAGTCCATCCCCACCAGCAGGGGCTCTGGTGAAAAGGCAGACTGGGACTTAGACTCCGCGTCCTGGGGAATCCCGTTCTGTGGATCACTAGAGATCCCGCTGGGCGGTGTCTGACAGCTACACACAATTCAGCCCCTCGTAAATCACCTTAACCAAAAATTTGCAGATGTCTATACTCCCCAGCAAAAAATCTGCGTTGATGAGTCCCTCATTAATTTTTCTGGCCGCCTTGCATTCAAACAATTTCTCCCCAGCAAGCGTGCCAGATATGGGGTCAAGATGTAGAAGACCTGTGAGAGGACAACAGGCTATACTTATAAGTTTCGGATTTACGAGGGAAAAGATAGTCACGTGGAGCCCCCCGGATGCCCAGACTACATGGGGAGCAGTGGCAAGATAGTTTGGGAGTTGGTGTCATCTTTTTTCCATATGGCATACCACTTATATGTGGACAATTTTTATTCAAGCGTGCCACTATTTAGACATTTGTACAATCTTGGAACTGGTGCATGTGGCAAAGTGTGACCTAATGTATGCCCACCATTAGAAGTGGGTGAATGCAGGGCGGTATATTTTAATGGTGGGTGTACCACACACTTTTTTTTGGCAGATATTTCTTCTCTTTTTTACATTCAGTCCACAGGCTGCATACAAAGAAAAAAAGAAAAAAAACAAAAAACATAGCATATATACCCAACAAGGACCAGCGACGTACTGGTACATCACTTTGAATGATTATACCAGGATGATGCCTACAGCTGTAGGCATCATCCTGGTATAATTTTTTTTAGCTGCTGATCGGCTTTCATGTAAAAGCAATCCTAGTAGCTAATTAGCTGCAGGATTGCTTTTACAAGCAATTCCACGGCCTTCTCGGGCAGTCCCGTGCCATCAGGGGAACCTGAGAATGCAGCCGGTGTTTCTGCCAGCTGACCATAGAGCTGATTGGAGACCAGAATGATGCCAATTATCTCTATAGCCTAAGAAATCAGAAGCTACGAGCATTTCATCACTTCAGTTTTACAGGATATAAACAGCATCATTTGTAAATTGGGAAAGCATCTGATCACACCAATCTTGATTTGATTAGATAATGTAAGGGCAGAGGAGATATCTAGAGTCTGATAGACCCCAGATTTCTCAAAAAAGAATATATGACAATGCCCATTGAAGTTATAGGGGATATTTGCATTCCCTGTGATTAAAAGTGATAAAAAAAAATAAAAAATTAAAAGGGACAGTGTATAAAAAATTAAAGATTAAATAACAAAAAAAAAAAGTACCCTCACCCCCCGCGCACACCTGCGTTCGTGAGCCTTGACCCTGTACCAGTATGGAAATCGCAGTTGCACCATGCTTGTGAGGTATCGCCACTCACGTCAGATCAGGTGACTGGATAGATAGGTGTGTCCTCGTATTATATAGTTTTGGTAAATCTAATGGAAATTGTACAGATTGTATAGTGTATGGTCACCTTTATACAACTAAAATGATCTAGTTGCGCTTTCAGCACCATTAATTGTTAACGGAACTCCGTTAATGCAGAAGCAAACACATTTTGCCAAATGAAAAAAATGAGTGGCAAATGTAGCAAAATGTACAGTAAAAAATAGGCAAACCGCAACACGACAAAATGGCCCAATAACTACTTTGCCATGTATATGGCAACCCATTGAAATCAATGGGCAGTGCTATGCGTGTCACAGGTAGAGATGAGCAAATCGAACATGACGAAGTGGAATTCGTTCCGAAGATTTGGAAAAATTCTATTCGCGACGAATCCGAAGATTAGCAAACTTCGGATGCACGAATCGAATTTTCCCAAAAATGGCGGCGACATGTGTGGCGACGGAGAAAATGGACAGAGAAGATGGGGTGGGGATCTCTGGGAAGGCGCGCAGACAAGGCGCGCTGACCCATAATGCATTCATGACATGTGATCGCATTAGCCAATCAGCAGCCAGCCAGCACTGTGTAATGGTGGAGCTATAAATCGCGGCCATCTTAGAATTCTCCATTAGCCTCCGGTCATTCAAGAGAGACAGACCTGTGTGTATTAAGGGACAGAGTTAGGGCCACAGAGACTTTAGGGCCACAGAATCGTTACTCAGGGACACAGAATCGTTACTCAGGGACACAGAATCGTTACTTAGGGCCACAGCTATCAAAGAATCAAAAATTTAAAGTGACATACACCCTTTTTTTTTTTGGTGGCTGTCGTGCACAGTTGGTGCTGCAGTTTGCCGATTGTGCAAAATAAACTGACTTTCTGCTTCACAACCACTATTGTACGTTCAAAGAGTTAAATCCATTTACACGCCGGCTGGCGGTAATATTTTTTGGGTGATTAGTGCATTCCAGTGACATAAACGTACAGTTTCCAGCCAACGGCAAGCTGCAATTGACCGATTGTGTACAATAAACTGACTTTCTGCTTCACAACCACTATTGTACGTTCAAAGAGTTAGATCCATTTACACGCCGGGTGGCGGTAATATTTTTTGGGTGATTAGTGCATTCCAGTGACATAAACGTACAGTTTCCAGCCAACGGCAAGCTGCAATTGACCGATTGTGCTAAATAAACTGACTTTCTGCTTCACAACCACTATTGTACGTTCAAAGAGTTAAATCCATTTACACGCCGGCTGGCGGTAATATTTTTTGGGTGATTAGTGCATTCCAGTGACAGAAACGTACAGTTTCCAGCCAACGGCAAGTTGCAATTGACCGATTGTGTACAATAAACTGACTTTCTGCTTCACAACCACTATTGTACGTTCAAAGAGTTAAATCCATTTACACGCCGGCTGGCGGTAATATTTTTTGGGTGATTAGTGCATTCCAGTGACATAAACGTACAGTTTACAGCCAACGGCAAGCTGCAATTGACCGATTGTGTACAATAAACTGACTTTCTGCTTCACAACCACTATTGTACGTTCAAAGAGTTAAATCCATTTACATGCCGGCTGGCGGTAATATTTTTTGGGTGATTAGTGCATTCCAGTGACCTAAACGTACAGTTTCCAGCCAACGGCAAGCTGCAATTGACCGATTGTGTACAATAAACTGACTTTCTGCTTCACAACCACTATTGTACGTTCAAAGAGTTAAATCCATATACACGCCGGGTGGCGGTAATATTTTTTGGGTGATTAGTGCATTCCAGTGACATAAACGTACAGTTTCCAGCCAACGGCAAGTTGCAATTGACCGATTGCGTACAATAAACTGACTTTCTGCTTCACAACCACTATTGTACGTTCAAAGAGTTAAATCCATTTACACGCCGGCTGGCGGTAATATTTTTTGGGTGATTAGTGCATTCCAGTGACATAAACGTACAGTTTACAGCCAACGGCAAGCTGCAATTGACCGATTGTGTACAATAAACTGACTTTCTGCTTCACAACCACTATTGTACGTTCAAAGAGTTAAATCCATTTACATGCCGGCTGGCGGTAATATTTTTTGGGTGATTAGTGCATTCCAGTGACCTAAACGTACAGTTTCCAGCCAACGGCAAGCTGCAATTGACCGATTGTGTACAATAAACTGACTTTCTGCTTCACAACCACTATTGTACGTTCAAAGAGTTAAATCCATATACACGCCGGGTGGCGGTAATATTTTTTGGGTGATTAGTGCATTCCAGTGACATAAACGTACAGTTTACAGCCAACGGCAAGCAGCAATTGACCGATTGTGCTAAATAAACTGACTTTCTGCTTCACAACCACTATTGTACGTTCAAAGAGTTAAATCCGGTTTTATTTTTGGGGTGCTTATTGAATTAAAGAGTATGTCAGACAACACGCAGAGGAGTGGCAGAGGAGGCAATGTTTCAGGAGCGAGCAGACGTGGCAGCAGAGCAGAGCTCATGCTGCTGCCAGGTCCAGAGTGTGTCATGGGTCCCTGTACGGCCTCCCATTGCTGCTGTCTCCATCGCCACACTCTGCCATGTGCCACTGTCAGGTCTCCTCACACTTCTGGTGGGTTCCATTTTGTCATAGGGTGCTGTATGGCCTCCCATTGCTGCTGCCTCCACCGCCACACTGTGGCTCCACACTCTGGTTTTGGCCCCGTGACTGCCCAAATGAGTGAAGTGTGCGGTGATTCTAAGATCGACGGCACTCATCTGCATGTCATACTGACTGACAGTATTATTTCTCTTCCCCAGCAGACTCCAAGGGCATTTAAATTAAAGGTACAGTGTTCTGCACTAATATAAAGGCTCTCTGAAGCCTAGAAACACCCTTTTTATAAGTTAAATTCGCAGCGAATATATTCGGCTCGAAGCGAATTTATTCGGCGAATTTGGCGAATCAGCCGAACCGAATTTTTGAATAATTCGCTCATCTCTAGTCACAGGATTAATGAGCTACAAAATGTATGCTCTACTACATTAGGTGTGAATAGGGCCTAAAAGTGAAATTGGTGTGTTTACATAAGAACATACAGGCTCCATTCACATCTGTGTATTTCCAAACGTATGGCAAACCGCACAAAATCATGAGCTGTGCATTTTGGAAAATGTGCTAGAAACGAGCATCACACTTGCAGTGCAATGAAATGTCAATGGCATCCCAAGTGCAGGTAGCAGTCTGTCGTTCTGGAGCTTCTTTGGGGCATTTGTTACACATAGAGCAGCACATTCAACTGAATGGGCTGCCCTATGCGTAACAAGCAGAGACACTACCAAATGCTCCAAAACACTCATGCAAGAGATGTGAATGGGGCCTGACAGCTGAGTGTCTCCTTCCAATCCCTCCTATGTTCTTGTATAAAGATGGCCATAAACTATGCTATCTGATTGTACAATCTCTGTACAATTTCCATTAGATTTAAACTATTGAAAAGGAGGACCTGAACAATCTATTCAATTTGTATCAAATCAGACAGGCCCTTTTACTACATAGCTGATGGTATATCTAAAGGAGGTTGTACAATCAGATTGTACAGAAAGTGAGTGGAAATAAAAGAGGTAGTATAGTAATGAGGGTGGTGTGGTCCAGACTGGTAATACATGTGCTATGCTGCAATGCAGTAAGCCAGTGCATGATGGGAAATTACCTACAGGAAGTGAAAAGAAGTAAAAGTGAATTTAAAAACGCAAACAGAAACATTCAAAGCTTCCATGGATGAGGTGAGAGATGGCTGGAGCAGAAAGGACATTGGTTATGAAAAGTGAAATTCTGCCTGAAAAAATTAACTTAGGGTTTAACTGCAATGTGAATAGTACTAGAGCTAGTCTAGAGTGCATTCTATGAGGATGGCTAGGATATGGTGCAATATTTGCCGAGAGGTACCTCTTAGCAAAGGCAATAAGTAAAGGTCTTTGTGTAAAAGCTGTAAAGGGGCAGTCTTTAGTCCTAACTCTTCAGCCGGCTAGGGTTGGGGTCCAATTGTATCATTGGTGCACATGAGGATAGTCCCAGTCAAACCTGTAGGCAGCAATAAGGCTGCCAGATGACTGTATGGTCAGTTCCTAAAGGGCTCAGTCTCTCTAGCAGCAGATAGGAAATCCCCACAGCAGCAGCTTACCAGTCCCAGCAATATTACATCTCACCATTGAGTCACACTCAGAGATTAATCCTCCCTCTGCTCTGCACCCCGGAACACAGCACTCCAGGTCCAGCTCAGGCTGCTGATATGCACCAGTGATTGTGCACACTGGACAGCAATGTGCACTCTCTGGTCTCCTTTACAGCAAGAGAAAGCGGTGTCCTGTACAGGCTGAGAAACACCACAGCCCTAACCATTCCTATAAGGAAAGACAACTGGAGGCTGCCATGAATATGGCTCCCCATAGGATGAATCAAGTAAGGGTGCAAATGCGCAGGATACGAAGGACCTTGTGTAGATAGTTTCTAAAGAACAGCAATGTGGGTCAGAGCAGGGCCACATAGTGAAGATTGTTGGAATGGAGACAGATATGCATTGGACCAGGTGTGCTGCACTCATTCGGGTGGGGTCATGCCTTAAAAGGACATCTTGTACAAAAGGTGTTCAAATAAAATTTTTTCTCTTTTTGCTAAAGGGATGTTTGTAACTCCAATATAAGCTCTTTTCTTTGGAGACTGGAATGCATAAAATTACTATATTTGTGATGACTTTTGCACAGTACTGTAATTTATAGTTTGAAGCATTCTTGCATTTTCTGCCAGTAAAAAAACATGCAATTAAAGCTGAAAATCTAAAATGTGAATAGGCTCCTATAAGTAATTAGGAGGTAGAAATCCTGTAATACAGATGGAAAGATCAGATCTGCAGGTACAGACTTTAGCAAAACCTTTGAAAGGTCTGCACTATAATTAGACACACCGCGGTTTATTTACTAAAGCTGGAAAGTGCAAAATCAGGCTCACGTCTGCATAGAAAGCATTTTGCCAAAGCTTAATTGAACGAGCTGAGGTTAGAAACTGACTACCATGGCACAGCTGCACCAGATTCTGAGTGAACCAGCTTTAGTAAATCTCCCCCAATCTCATGCACCTGTGTATGGTAGCCAATCAGCTTCCATCCTCAGCTTGTTCAATTAAGCTTTAGCAAAAAAACCCCGTAAGTGGATTGGTTTCTGTGCAGAAGTGCATGAGATTCTGAGTGAACCAGCTTTGTTAAATAACCCCCACAATGTCTCACTCGTGGTTCGCTCTTGGAAAGCACATTGCTAAAAGAAAAAGATAAGAGGACCTCAGATAGTGACATAAATATTACTGACACAAATGCCTCTTTTTTTTCTTTCTTTTACACACACACACCAGATGCTGAGATTGTACTTTTTAATAACACATGAAGCTAGCCTTAACCACTTGTCTAGTGGCCACTTTTACCCCCTTTCTGCCCAGGCCAATTTTCAGCTTTCAGCACTGTCGCACTTTGAATGACAATTGTGCGGTCATACAACACTGTACCCAAACTACATTTTTATCATTTTATTGAGACAAATAGATTTTTCTTTTGGCAGTATGTAATCACCACTGGGGTTTTGATTTTTTGCTACAAAAAAAAAATTTAGAAAAAAAAAGTTTTTCTTCGTTTCTGTAATAAAGTTTTGTAAATAAGTGGATTTTTATCCTTCATTACTGTGCGCTGATGAGGCCGCCCTGATATGCTCCACTGACAAACATTACTGAGGAGGCAATGATAACCAGCACAGATGGGCATTATTGCCCGCACTGATAAGGCTACACTGATCATCAGGGCATTGATGATCAGTGCAGATGTCCCCCTGAGAAATGCAGTTTACCGGCTCTCCTCTTCTCAATTGCGGTCACATGGTAAAAGGTGGCTCTGATTGGCCCTTTACTTGGACACACGATCAGCTGTGTCTGAAGGAAACAGCGAACACAGATCGCATACCCCAGGGGGTGCACAGGGGTGTGGTTTTAGGAAGACATCCATGGACGCCCTCCCAGAACTAGCTGACCACGCTACAGCCAGAAGCCGTCTTCTGACTACAGCGTGGTCAGGAGGTGGTTAAAGGAGATCTAAAGTAACTTCCTAGATTGCATAGTTTGCGGTTTCCTCTCTGCTGTTTACTTAATTTCTAAGGACTACATATCTCATGGTACCTTGCTACTTGTCAGCAATGATGTGGCATGTTTCCTGTAACTGACTGTGCCTGAAGCAGTGAATATTCACAGATCATGGTGAATATGTCACCATCTTTTTTTCCCCTCAGAGAATAGGGGCAGGAAATCATCCTCCTCCTCCCTGACCAACTCCCCACCTTCCTGGAGGGAGAAAAGCATACCATGCTATATATATTACATACTCTTGGTCAATGAACTCTGTATGCTTTGTTGACCCCCATCAACTTTCCCTTGTTTTCCCCAAGCAATAATCCCCTCTCTCAAGTATCTCCCCCCCCACCCCACCCCAAGTAAACCATTGATAGCTCACCTTGGCACATCTCTTTGCTTACGTCTGTGCCCCCCATACACTGCTCATCTCTACAACCCTTGTCCAAAGCTCACCTTTTCTTCCCCTCAATCCACGGCTCACCTCTTTCTTTTCCCACCCACAGTTCCCCTCTTCTCCCCGTCTACAACTGAACTCTGCACCCCATTGCAGATTTCATCTTAGAACCCTGGGGCCCTCCCCCCCTGTTCAAAACGCACATTTGACCCTCTGTCAACACCCCTACAGCCACATATTACATCCCCCAGCCACAGTTCATCTCTTTCCCCCTTCTACATTTAACTTCTAATAACAAAATAGTGCAGCGCTGTGACATAAATATATATAAATATATGAATAAGTGAGCATAAGGTTAATAGAATCCATAAATTCATCATGAATATGAGAAAATTCTGCAGAAAACTTGAAAATAGGAATCCACTCTATATTGGATAGGTGACTGGAATCGTATAGATAAATTGCGCACTCACCGACCGCACAATAAATATGCGCATATATATGACCATCCAACCAGGTAATCAGCCAGACATACGGACCATCTATCCGGGTATTCAGCCAGACACGCGGACCATCCCTCCCAGTTGGATCATCAGCCTTGGGTGTAGTGGTATACAGAGAGGTCAAAAGAACACTCAGAGCCAGTGTATGAAGGTGGATGAGCTCCCTCTTCTGGGTACAGGGTACACTAGGAACCAGCTGCTGTAGATCTGAAACCCTCAGAGAGAGGGTCAAAACAGAGAGGGAGTGCCAATAGTGTAGTAGGTTCAGGCTGATTTATTGGTCATAAGTAAATGAACATCCAGGGGTACATGTAGATATACACACTGCCAGCATTAAGTGGACAGAGAGATAAAAAATATATGTACTGACCCGGCACATAAAAAACCGCCAGACCTCCTCGTGGTCACGGCGGTGCAGAGAGTCACACGTGCTGCTGGCTCCTTCTGAGGCCTTTCGTGCTACTGCACATCATCAGAGTGGCGTCCCCCCTCTGATGATGTGCAGTAGCACGAAAGGCCTCAGGAAGAGCCAGCAGCACGTGTGACTCTCTGCACCGCCGTGACCACGAGGAGGTCCGGCGGTTTTTTATGTGCCGGGTCAGTACATATATTTTTTATCTCTCTGTCCACTTAATGCTGGCAGTGTGTATATCTACATGTACCCCTGGATGTTCATTTACTTATGACCAATAAATCAGCCTGAACCTACTACACTATTGGCACTCCCTCTCTGTTTTGACCCTCTCTCTGAGGGTTTCAGATCTACAGCAGCTGGTTCCTAGTGTACCCTGTACCCAGAAGAGGGAGCTCATCCACCTTCATACACTGGCTCTGAGTGTTCTTTTGACTTCTCTGTATACCACTACACCCAAGGCTGATGATCCACCTGGGAGGGATGGTCCGCGTGTCTGGCTGAATACCCGGATCGATGGTCCGTATGTCTGGCTGATTACCTGGATAGATGGTCATATATATGCGCATATTTAATGTGCGGTCGGTGAGTGCGCAATTTATCTATACGATTCCAGTCACCTATCCAATATAGAGTGGATTCCTATTTTCAAGTTTTCTGCAGAATTTTCTCATATTCATGATGAATTTATGGATTCTAGGAACTTTATGCTCACTTATTCATATATTTATGTCACAGCGCTGCACTATTTTGTTATTTGTGTTACTAGGTCTAGTGATTCTTTGGAGTGTTCTAGCGGCTTATTATATGAGCGCTCGCTTTATTCCTTTTACATTTAACTTCTGCACACCCATCTACAGCTCACCCCAAACCACAGCTCTCAGCTCTGCACCCCCCCAGTTCTCTTACATGTGCACAAATTCCCCCCTCTACAGCCCCCACTTTCCACAACCTGCTCCATTTCCTATCTCCCCCATGCTTCCCACCACTGCACAGATGCCCCTTTTCCCAGCTCTCACCTCAGTACAAATCCCCCCTTATCAGCTCTCCCCCATGTACAACTCCGCCTCCCCCCTTACCCACAGCTATCACCTCCACACAACCTGCCCCCCTTCCAGACTTCTGCACAACGTCCCCGCTACCCACCTCAGCACCAAACCCTCAACATTCCCATAGCTGCTTCTCTGCACAACTGTGACTGCTTTTAGAAGAGATTGCATAAGTAGGGTTGATATACCAAAGGAAGAGGCTGTTCACTTTGTAAATTGATCAGTGAAGAAGTTTAGTCCTGTTCACTTCCATCACACTTGATCCAGCCCTCGAAAACAACGGTGTATTGAAAGTGAACACCGCTTCATCCTAATCTATTATATTAAATGAACAGTTAAAGGGGCACCAGACAATGATGTCCAGTATCCCCCTTACATACAGTTGTGTTCAAAATAATAGCAGTCAGACATCACTAAACTGATCAATCACTGTTTTTGGTAGAAATGATATTTCTACATGGCAAATAAGTTACTAGCAGGTGTAGTAGAGTAATAGAAATCCAACAAACCCAACAGTCATGACATGCATGCTGCTGATTCTGTGTAATTGAATCACTAATTCAAAGAGGCATGTTCAAAATAATAGCAGTGTGGAGTTCTATTAGTGAGGTCATTCATTCTTTGAAAAACAGGTGGCAATTATTGCCCTTATTTAAGGAAGGAAGGCAGCAAATGTTGTACATGCTGGTTACAGTGCATTTCTCTCTGAAATTCTGAGGAAAATGGGTCGTTCCAGACATTGTTCAGAACAGCGTACCTTGATTAAAAAGTTGGAGAGGGGAAAACATATAAAGAAGTTCAGAAAATGATAGGCTGCTCAGCTAAAATGATCGCAAATGCTTTAAAATGGCAACCAAAACCTGAAAAACGTGGAAGAAAGCGAAAAACTACCGTTCGAATGGATAGAAGAATAGCCAAAATGGCAAGGACTCAGCCAACAATCAGCTCCAGGAAGATCAAAGAAGATCTAAAGTTACCTGTGAGTACTGTTACAATTAGAAGCCAAGCTATCTGCAAGAAGCCCCCACAAAATCCCACTGTTGAAAAAAAGACATGTGGTGAAAAGGTTACAATTTGCCAAAGAGCACATTGACTGGCCTAAAGAGAAATGGCGCAACATTTTGTGGACTGATGAAAGTAAGATTGTTCTTTTTGGGTCTAGTGGCCGGAGACAGTTTGTCAGACGACCCCCAAACACTGAATTCAAGCCACAGTACACTGTGAAGACAGTGAAGCATGGTTACGCAAGCATCATGATATGGGGATGTTTCTCATACTACGGTGTTGGGCCTATTTATCGCATACCAGGGATCATGGATCAGTTTGAATACATCAGAATACTTGAAGAGGTCATGCTGCCTCATGCTGAAGAGGAAATGCCCTTGAAATGGGTGCTCCAACAAGACAACGACCCCAAACACACCAGTAAACGTGCAACATCTTGGTTCCAGACCAACAAGATTGACATTATGGAGTGGCCAGCCCAATCCCTGGATCTTAATCCAATAGAAAACTTGTGGAGTGACATAAAAAAATGCAGTTTCTGAGGCAAAACCAAGAAATAGAGAACTGTGGAATGTAGTCCAATCATCCTGGGCTGGAATACCTGTTCACAGGTGCCAGAAGTTGGTTGACTCCATGCAACACAGATGTACAGCAGTTCTCAGAAACAGTGCTTATACAACTAAATATTAATTGATTCAAAGGAAACAAAATCTTCAAACATTTTTCAGTTTATATAGTGAATGTTTGAGTTTGTAAAGAAGAATACAAACACTGCTATTTTTTTTGAACAGTCTAAAAAAATTTAAGAAAAGTGATTAGAGGAACGACACAAATTTGATATATTGTTCTTCATGTTTTGATTTGGAATAGAATGTGTAGTGTTCCCAATGCATTTGTGTGTATGGAAATAAAAGATATTAGAAGGATTTTGAGTTTTATTCACTTTTTTTCAACACACTGCTATTATTTTGAACACAACTGTATCTAAAACTCCCATATGGGACATCAATAGTCTACAAGAACTTTATGAGCATCCAGACTCCAAGTGGTGGTCATGGTAGGCATCAGTCTGCTTTCATATAATCTTCTGAAGTGAACCTGTTTTTTTGACCAGCGTAAACAAGCTTCATCCATTACTAACAGTTTTATCAATATCTCACTTTATATTAAGCCATTCAGTCTCAATTTGGCTCTTTGGCATCATCACCATTGCAAACCTTTATGAACAAGGGATCTTTGGATAAACATACATTAGATACAGCCGGTAAAATATGTATTGAACACATCACCATTTTTCTAGGTAAATATATTTCTAAAGGTACTATTGAAATTAAATTTTCACTGCATGTTGGTAAAAACCCATGCAATCCATACATACAAAGAAACCAAAACAAATATGTTCAGAAATTATGCTGCATGTAATAAAATGGAATGACACCAGGAAAAAAAGTATTGACTATTAACTGAAATTTATTTCATACTTCATACAAAATCCTTTGTTAATGACAGCTTGAAGACACCTCCTGTATGGTATATCTAATCCATTGGAAATTCTTTTGTACCCTTTTCCTGACTGATACCTTTTAGCAATGAGATCCCTCTGATGCTTTGGAAGCTCTTTGCGGACCATGGCCTTTGCTGTAGGATGCGACTAAGAAAATGTCAGGAAAGACCTACTAGAACAGCTGAACTTTATTTGGGATTAATCAGAGGCACTTTAAATGAGGGCAGGTGTGTACTGACTCCTATTTAACATGATTTTGAATGTGATTGCTTAATTCTGAACACAGCTACATCCCCAGTTATAAGAGGGTGTACACACTTATGCAACCACATTATTTTAGGTTTTTATGTTTACTCCCCCCCCCCCCTCCTAAAAGATTTCAGTTTGTTTTTCAATTGAGTTGTACAGTTCATAGGTCATATTAAAAAGGTGGAAAAAGTTCTGAAATGATTTATCTTTGTCTCATTTTTTACATCACAGAAACCTGACTTAACAGGGGTGTGTAGACTTTTATATCCACTGTATACTGAAATGGACTGGGTAACGTTAGGAACGTAAGGATGCCCCATTGTTTGATGGAAATGAAAATTATCAACCTAAAGAGGACTGAATTCAAAGACACCCCAAAAATCAAAGTGAAAAAATTATGCAGAAGGCTAGTCCATTTTGCTGAAATTTCTTTGCAGCAACCCAGAATGGTACACAGTAGTTTGTATGACCCCCACATGCTTGTATTCATATGCCAGACAACATCCTGGCATGTTCATAATGAGACGACGGATGGTGTCCTGGGGTTTTTCCTCCCAGATCTGGACCAGGGCATCACTGAGCTCCTGGACAGTCTGAGGTGCAACCTGGCGGCGTCGGATGGACCAAAACATGATATCCCAGAAGTGTTCTACTGGATTTACATCAGGGTAGCATTGGGGCCATTCAATAGTATAAATTCCCTCATCCTCCAGGAACTGCCTGCATACTCTCGCCAGATGAGGCCGGGAATTGTCATGCACCAGGAGGAACCCAGGACCCACTGCACCAGCGTAGGGTCTGACAATGAGTCCAAAGGATTTCATCCTGATAACTAATGGCAGACAGGGTGCCATTGTCTAGCCTGTAGTCTGTGCATGGATATGCCTCCCCAGACCATCACTGACCCACCATCAAAAAGGTCATGCTGAATAATGTTACAGGCAGCATAACGTTCTCCAAGGCTTCTCCAGACCCTTTCACATCTGTCACATGTGCTCAGGGTGAACCTGCTCTCCCCTGTGAAAAGCACAGGACACCAGTGGTTGACCAGCCAATTCTGGTATTCAATGGCAAATGCCAATCAAGCTCTTTGGTGCTGGGCAGTGAGCACAGGGCCTACTAGAGGACATCAGGCCCACAGGCCACCCTCATGAAGTCTGTTTCTGATTGGTCAGAGACATTCACACCAGCGGCCTGCTGGAGGTCATTTTGTAGGGCTCTGGCAGTGCTCATCCTGTTTCTCCTTGCACAAAGGAGCAGATATCGGTCCTGCTGATGGGTTAATGACCTTCTATGGCCCTGTCCACCTCTCCTAGAGTAACTGCCTGTCCCCTGGAATCTCCTTTATGCTCTTGAGACCTTCTGGCAATGGCACGTTATGATGTGGCATCCAAAAGGAGTTGGACTGCCTGTGCAACCTCTGTAAGGGCCATTTATCGCCTAGTGACACTGACCCTAGCCAAGTGCAAAACTAGTGAAAAACAGTCGGAAAAGATGAGTAGGGAAAAAATGTCAGTGGCCTGCACTTGTAAAACCATTCCTGTTTTGGAGATCGTCTCATTGTTGCCCATCTAGTGCACCTGTTAATTTCATTAACACCAAAGCAGCTAAAACCAATTAACAACCCCCTCTGCTACTTAACTGACCAGATCAATATCCCAGGAGTTTAACTTGATGCTATACTCTGATTAAAAAGTGTTCCTTTAATTTTTTTTGAGCAGTGTATATTCACTTGAAAACCACTTAAAGTGATTATATTGGGATGATGCCTGCACCTGTTGTTTTTTTTTCAGCCAGTGGTTGGCTTTCTTGCAAAAAAAATCCTAAAGGCTAATTAGCCACTAGATTGCTTTTACAAGCAGTGGGAGGGGATGTCCCACCCTCCCGCCACCTTCCGTGACTCTTGTGCTCTCGTCAGGTGACCATAGAGGTAATTGAATACAAGTATGGCTCCGAACATCTCTATAGTATAGGAAACCGGAAGCGAAAGAGCATTTCATCACTTACAGTTTCACGGTTTAAACAAACCTATAGTTTGAAAAAAAGCATCGAATTATACCGATCTTGGTGTAATCCGAAGCCTAAGAGGGCTTATTATAGACCCTAGATCTCTCACTAGAGAGTACCCGTCACTGCCTATTGATATCACAGGGGATATTTATATTCCCCGTGATAGTAAAAGTGGCTATAAAAAAATAAAAGCAACGTGAAAATAAAAAAAAAAAAAACCCAAAACATTTAAGTGCCCCCATTCCCCCGTATTTGTGCACAAACGCACGTCAGCAGCGATCATCCCATACATGTGAGGTATCACCATGAATTCCGGATTGAGGGTAGTAATTCTAGCACCAAAACTCCTGAGTAAATCTAAAGTGGTAACCTGTAGAAACATTACCATTAGATAATAAAAATTTTTCACTGTTGCATGGGTGTGCGCAATGCTAAAGAATTGTAAAATATAAAAGATGATTTTAATCCAAGTAAATAGCAAAAATGTCAAACAACTGGGTATTATATTGTGTTTTTGTGCAATAAAATATAAAAAGTGTATTTTTTCAAAAAAGAAAAATCAAAAAAATTGCGCTTGAAAAACTTCTGCGTAAATACTATGTGACATAAAAAAAATTGCAAAACCCACTATTTTATTCTCTAGGGCCTCCGCTTTAAAAATCTGTAATGTTTGCGAGTTCTTTCTAGCAAAAAATACAGATTTTTACATAAAAATGCTTGGTCTTCAAGTGAATATTGTTCAATGCAAGCAGGCATATTTTATTACATTGGAAAAACACAACTCCACTGATGTTTACTCAAAGAGACTTATAGATGATCTTATACCCAGATCCAAAATAGCATAAAAAAAGTAGGGCTTGTCACCAACATTTTTTTAAGATTTGGCAACCCTGCATTGATGCACTTGGCAATCTGGCTTGGCCGGCTACTGTTGAAAATGCTTTATCCCCTCCACCATGGATTTGTTAATTCATTATGTGGCATAAGTTTAATATAAACAACCCCTGATCAGCTATATACTGTAGGTACAGATTGAATGTGGATGTGAATATGTGTGTGTGGTATTGTTTTTGTTAGTACACCTGTGCAATAAGCCAGTTGGCCTTTATATGTAAAACACAGATATACAGTCAGGTCCATAAATATTGGGACATCGACACAATTCTAACATTTTTGGCTCTATACACCACCACAATGGATTTGAAATGAAACAAACAAGATGTGCTTTAACTGCAGACTATCAGCTTTAATTTGAGGGTATTTACATCTAAATCAGGTGAACGATGTAGGAATTACAACAGTTTGCATGTGTGCCTCCCACTTGTTAAGGGACCAAAAGTAATGGGACAATTGACTTCTCAGCTGTTTCATGGCCAGGTGTGTGTTATTCCCTCATTATCCCAATTACAATGAGCAGATAAAAGGTCCAGAGTTAATTTCAAGTGTACTATTTGCATTTGGAATCTGTTGCTGCCAACTCTCAAGATGAGATCCAAAGAGCTGTCACTATTAGTGAAGCAAGCCATCATTAGGCTGAAAAAACAAAACAAACCCATCAGAGAGATAGCAAAAGCTTTAGGCGTGGCCAAAACAACTGTTTGGAACATTCTTAAAAAGAAGGAACGCACCGGTGAGCTCAGCAACACCAAAAGACCCGGAAGACCACGGAAAACAACTGTGGTGGATGACCGAAGAATTCTTTCTCTGGTGAAGAAAACACCCTTCACAACAGTTGGCCAGATCAAGAACACTCTCCAGGAGGTAGGTGTGTGTCAAAGTCAACAATCAAGGGAAGACTTCACCAGAGTGAATACAGAGGGTTCACCACAAGACATAAACCATTGGTGAGCCTCAAAAACAGGAAGAACAGATTAGAGTTTGCCAAACGACATCTAAAAAAGCCTTCACAGTTCTGGAACAACATCCTATGGACAGATGAGACCAAGATCAACTTGTACCAGAGTGATGGGAAGAGAAGAGTATGGAGAAGGAAAGGAACTGCTCATGATCCTAAGCATACCACCTCATCAGTGAAGCATGGTGGTGGTAGTGTCATGGCGTCGGCATGCATGGCTGCCAATGGAACTGGTTCTCTTCTATTTATTGATGATGTGACTGCTGACAAAAGCAGCAGGATGAATTCTGAAGTGTTTTGGGCAATATTATCTGCTCATATTCAGCCAAATGCTTCAGAACTCATTGGACGCCACTTCACAGTGCAGATGGACAATGACCCAAAGCATACTGCAAAAGCAACCAAAGAGTTTTTTAAGGGAAATAAGTGGAATGTTATGCAATGACCAAGTCAATCACCTGACCTGAATCCGATTGAGCATGCATTTCACTTGCTGAAGACAAAACTGAAGGGAAAATGCCCCAAGAACAAGCAGGAACTGAAGACAGTTGCAGTAGAGGCCTGGCAGAGCATCACCAGGGATGAAACCCAGTGTCTGGTGATGTCTATGCATTCCAGACTTCAGGCTGTAATTGACTGCAAAAGGATTTGCAACCAAGTATTAAAAAGTGAAAGTTTGATTTTTGATTATTATTCTGTCCCATTACGTTTGGTCCCTTAACAAGTGGGAGGCACATATGCAAACTGTTGTAATTCCTACACCGTTCACCTGATTTGGATGTAAATACCCTCAAATTAAAGCTGACAGTCTGCAGTTAAAGCACATTTTGTTCGTTTCATTTCAAATCCATTGTGGTGGTGTATAGAGCCAAAAATGTTAGAATTGTGTCAATGTCCCAATATTTATGGACCTGACTGTATATAAGCACCGTTTAAGAGTTAAGTGAACAATCACTTTGTAAAATGAACATTCACACAGTGTCTATTGTTTTAGTGAATAAACCCTAGCAGATTGTTCTTGTGCATACTCACATCAAATTGGAAGCATTTAAAGAGGAATTTCACCATGTCATAAAAACTAGAACAAAGTCACCTTTAGAAATCTTTAGTAATGGCAATCTACGAACATATTTATAAACAACTACTGGTGTTTTATTCTTTGCATGCCTTTCTTTTCCTCAACATTCCTCTCCCACTGACCATTTTTAATAAGTGTAGATGAAGCTATCTCCTTGTACTTCTTGAGAAATCTGCCACAAATTTTGGGTTTGATTCCTGAAATATATGACAGGAACTTACCAGGATGCAGTTATGAAGCCTGGTTAGCTCACCTGTGCCTCACTCAACCAGGAAGTGGAAAAACGGTAATTGTAAGTCAAAGCAAAGAAAGTTTTACAAATAAATCTAAGATGATTTCATATCAGCATGGAGAGTTGTATACAGATGTGATTTTTGGTGAAAGGCACACTTTAGGAAGCAATACTATGCAGCAAGATGCATCATCACACTGGAAATAAACCAGTGAATACATACCCTAAAATAGACACACAAGTTATTTCAACTGTGTTGAGATCTGACAATTACTACGTTTCATGTCCTTTACATTCTTGGGAATTGAGGAGATGGATGGATTTTATGGAATGAAAAACACAGAGGCTGATTTACTAAAACGGGAGTGTCTAAAGTCTGGTGCACATGTGCATGGTAGCCAATCCGCTTCTAACTTCAGCTTGTTTAATTATGTTTTGACAAAAAAAAAAAAAAAATGGAAGCTGACTGGTTTCTATGCACAGCTGTACCAGATTTTGCAGTCTCCAGTTTTAGTAGATTAATGCCATAGGGGTTGATTACTAAAGGCAAAGACTGTGCACGTCACAAAGTGCAGTTGCTCCAGAGCTTAGTAAATGAGCAGAAGCTCTGCTACATAGATACATAGTTAGTCTGGCTGAAAAAAGACAAGTCCATCCAGTTCAACCATTAACAAAAAAAAAGTTATAACCCTATACCCACAGTTGATCCAGAGGAAGGCAAAAAAACCCAGCAAAGCATGATCCAATTTGCTCCTGCAGGGGAAAAAATTCCTTTTTGATCCCTGGATCGACTTTACCTATAAATGTTAGTATCCAGTTATATTCTGTGTATCTAAGAAAGAATCCAGGCCTTTTTTAACCAATTCAGTACCGGGCAATTTTACACCTTCCTGCCCAGGCCATTTTTCAGGTTTCAGCGCTCTCACACTTTGAATGACAATTGCGCGGTCATACAACATTGTACCCAAACTAAAATTTTATCATTTTCTTCACACAACTAGAGCTTTCTTTTGGTGGTATTTAATCACCGCTGGGGTTTTTATTTTTTGCCAGATTAACAAAAAAAGATCGAAAATTTTGAAAAAAAACCCCACGTTTTTCTTTGTTTCTGTTATAAAAGTTTTCAAATAAATAATTGTTCTTCATAAATTCAGGACGAGATGTATTCTGCTACATGTCTTTGGTGAAAATAACCCAAATTAGGATGTATTTTTTAGTTTATAGGAAAGTTATAGAGTTCACGAACTATGGTATAGATCTGAATATTGATCAATCCTGAAGTACTGACAGCCAATCTAATTTCTTGAGGTCCAAGAATGTCAGAATAGTACAGATATCCCCAAAATGACCCCTTTTTGTAGAGTAGACAGTCCGACGTACTTCATAAGAGGCATGGCGAGTTTTTTGAAGTTGTATTTTTTTTGTCAAAGTTTTTCGGAAAATGAAAAAATAAAAAAAAAATTTTTCACTATTTTTTTTTTTTACATACTGTCACCAGTGCAGTACAGCGTCATCATATAACTGGCATGGCGGTGATCACGGACACTGACTGGTGACAGTGTGAAAAAAAAAAAATATCTTTTTTTATTTTAAATTTTTTATTACTTTTTTTTTCTTTTTTTTTTTTAAGATTTTTTTTTCATATTTCACTATGTCCAAAGTAGTACAATGTTACCATAGTAACATTGTATTACTTTGGGGAAGTGATCAGTATTTTTTTTTTTTTTTTTACACAATTTGCTTATAGCAAAGAATTACTTTGCTATAAGCAAGCATTTACCTGAATGACATCAATTCATTCAGGATTTTTTTTTTTGTGCTTAGCTGTGATTTGGCCACAGCTAATCACATGACATGTGCATGTGATTAGCTGTGACCATTCACAGCTAGACACTATTATACAATGGATGGCATGAATGAAGCCATCATTGTATACAACTGTCATGTGACCTGCTGTGATTGGTCACAGCAGGTCACATGGTACCGGCAACGGGGGCCGGTACTCAGATCTGTCATCGGCCGTGTGTGAGGTACACGGCCGGTGACAGATCGCGGCTCTGCAAGCGCGCGAACTGCGCATGTGCGGGAGGATGCCATATGGCGGCCTCCTGGAAAGCTAGTACATTTCTCCAGATGCCATTCGGCCATAGGCCGGGCGTCAAATGGTTAAAGCAATCCACTGAGCTGGCCAGAACCAACTCTTGAGGGAGTCTATTCCACATTTTCACAACTCTTACTGTGAAGAAAGCTTTCCGTGTTTGGAGATTAAGTTTATTTTCCTCCAGATGTAAAGAGTTCCCCCCTTGTCCTCTGTGATGACCTCAGGGTGAATAACTCTACACCAAGTTCACTATATGAACCACTGATGTATTTATACATGTTGATCATATCCCCCTTTAATCTCCTCTTCTCAATAGAGATTTCAGTTCCTCAAATCTTTCCTCATAGCTGATCTCCTCCATGCCTTTTATCAGTTTGGTTGCCCTTCTCTGTATTCTCAAGTTCCCCAATGTTCTTTTTGTGAATTGGTGCCCAAAACTGAATTGCATATTCCAGATGAGGTCTTACTAATGATTTGTATAGAGGTAATATGATATCTCTCTCTGGAGTCTATACCTCTTAATACAAGAGAGGATTTTGCTTGCTTTAGAAACCGCAGCTTGGCATTGCATGGCATTATTAAGCTTGTGATCTACCAGAACCCCCAGATCCTTCTCCACCATTGATTCCTCCAGTTGTACTCCCCCTAGTATGTATGATGCATGCATATTCTTTGCCCCCAAAAACATAACCTTACATTTATCAACATTAAACCTCATTTGCCACATAGTTGCTCAATTAAACAGTGCATTGAGGATTCTTCTGCTGACTTCCATCATCCAATCATGTGCAAGCAAATGTGCTTTTTTTCAATTTTCCTTGCAAATGATTGGGTATTCCTTGGAAAGTGAATCTTTATTTCATTTACAAAGCTCTGGAGCAATTGCACCTGCAGAGTTCAACTGCACCTTGTATGGTGCACAGCCTATCTGCCTTCGGTAAATCAATGCCATAGACTGTTAGAAATTTGTTGGAGAAACATTTTCCATCCTTCTCCTTTCTGGTCACTGTGGCCGAAATCAAACATCAATTTGACCCCATTAACGATTACAGAATTGAAGAAAATCTACTAGTTAAACCAGCTTAATCTCAAGGCTACTATTATACAGATTATTCACAGTAAAAGAAAATAATATCAAACCATATTTCAAAAGAAAGGTATATTTATTTTTATTTTTGAACACAAAAATGCAGAAACATGATGCTCCTATTCAACAATTTATCAGTAGCTACAACACTGCCACTATGTACAAAATATCCAATGATAAATGTGCTACACATATAAAAATACAGTATGCATTACATATATACAATGTGCAAAACATCTGGCATTCGAACATCATGTTAAGGAATTGATTGCAGGGGGTGCAAATTGCATGTACAAAGGCATCAAAACTTTTCATAGAAAGGCATGAATACATGAACAGGCCCCTGATCAAGGTCACAACTGCTGTCCTCTGATTGTACAGATTCTTCAGTTCTATGGGAGGTTTTCACTGCAGTCCCAATAATCACTGCAGACGGTCTCCTACCTAAACTTTCATGTCTTCCTACTGCACAATTAATGGCTATAAATTTAATGAAAGAATCACTGAAATCACAGAAACTGTAAAGCGGTAGAAGGGACTGATGCAAACAGATCTTCTGATTACCGTATGTTCAAATAAAAGTAGCAAAAATCAGAAAATCCTGAAATGTGTTCTATTTACAGAAATCTCTGAAATATTTCTTTCAGCAACATGTAAAAAAATTTTTTCTTCAGTTACGTCCAATATATCAAGCAGATTTTTTTTTTCTTGCAAACGAAATACAAGGCTTGTCTTGCTATATCAATAGTTTGTGAAACTCCCAGCATTGCTAAAGAGCAGGTGGCAGCCCATGTATGGCTTATTGTACTCTTTTAGTCAATGGGTTGTGAAGACAGACCCCAAATGCTGGTAACCCACAGGACTTCAGGGATTTACTATGAGCAGGGTTGTCCACTCTAATCCATCTTTAACAACCTGGTTCATGATTAGGCAGCCCATACCTCAACCTGCAAGCTGATACTGTTGAAAATCTTAGAAGCAGGCACACCTGAATAATCTCTCTTTAACACCATACTAAATACATTTTTATAATTATTACAGAGCAAATACGCAATGATACTTGGGCTACCAACATAATGCAGTTTGGCTTTTTTAAACTCTTTAAATTTTTCACTAATTATAAAAGTCTACTGAAACAGATATGTCCATATTACCCATTCACCCATATTGTGGTTCCTGCTTTAGACAGCAGGCATGTGAAGGACAGTTTGGTTGCAGGTCACTGACTATAGTAACAATTTGCAGCCTCTATGATTATTTGCAACCAAGCTCTATCACTAAAGCCCCAGACAGTTTGATGCCTGCAATATTTAGAAGGGAAGGACAAGCACAAATGGCCTACGGTCCTATTACATATGCAAAACTTGCCATTTGAAGCTTTCAGCACTGTTGAAAGCGGATTTAATAAAAACTTTTCCCTAGATTTTATCAAAAGCGTCCTTTTTTTTTACAATTTCAGTGACTTAATACATATTGACCAGGAAGGTGAGAACCATTGGGTGACTGGTGAGAAGTAGCACAACTACTATGTAGCTTCCAGCCAAGAGAATAGTGCTGTAAGCAATGCACAATAACATTACAACTTAAAGCTGAAAGGTGTAGGAGCAAGCATAAGCTACAACAGTTCAACAAAGTACTTTACATTAATGGGTCATACATTTTACTTTTACATTTACAATTTAGGAGAATGCTATAAGCATTCAAAGCTGCACTGTCCTTTCTTCTGGGTAGCTATTAGTATGTCAACAGCAGCAGGTATCATGTACCAACTACTCATTGCATGTAGAAACAATCCTGTTCTTCCATGTTTGTACACTTAAGTCTTAAGTTCAACCTGTACACAAGTGTTTTGGTGGTGCATTGGTGGAATCAACATTACATTGAAAATATGTTTAGAGCAAATGGTACCTGTCCAGGCTACAGCATTAGTATTGTGGTCCGTTGAAATAGGGTCAGTATGTAGCCATTTTGGTACATCTTTCACTTAGCACAGATACAGAACACTAACTTTATCAGGCCTTTTGGCAATTCATATTTAAAAGGAAGGTAGATAAAAAGCTTGCTTACAAAGTGCTTACATGAGGTTTTGTAATTAAGCCTTTTGTGGTAACTGGTAGTAACTGAACCAAATAAACATGCTTTCCAGTGGACTAATAAACTTACTATAGCATCATTTTAAAGCTGAACTTCAAGCAAGCAGGTAAATACACTGTTAAAACACATATGCCAGCAGTCTTCCCTTTTAAAAGATCTCGAATTCTGATCTGTCAAGTCCTCTAATCCAGACAGCCCAATGACTTCACTACAATGAAGCAACACTGTTGTGTGATTGCCCAGGATGCTGCCCGGACAGTAAAAGGTGTGTAATAACCGCTTAAGCCTAGTACACACGATGAGAATATCAGACGAATGATCATCAGTTTTTGTCAAAGACAAATAGATTACTAGAGTTACGAAAATTCTTGTAAAACAGAAAACAACTTCTGTGATTATGTAATGTAATTTTTGTTTTGGAAAATGCGCAGTCTTGGTCACTCAATTTTGTAATGATGAATACTGTACTGATTAAAACAAAAATCGTTCGCTCTGTTATTGTACGAGAAAAATTTTCATGATTGTCCCTTCGGATAATTGTGCATGAACTGTCGTGATCAGCTCTTGAAAGCTGTGTATTATTGATCAGATTAACGGGCGGTTGATCCGAAAGTGGTATTTTTTGTACAATTTTCTCATTGTGTGTACTTGGCATTTCTCTGTTCTCCATTATCAGCAATCTCCCAGTATTAAATTGACAGCATTGTGCCATGCATTAGATTGGTTCACATTGCAGGTCCGCCCACCCCCAGCATTAGCCCAATTGTGTAGGCCTGTAGGGGATTAAAGGAAGCTAATAAAGTACAAAGCACGCACAGATTAAAAGTGTAACATTTCTAATCAGTACATAACTGGATAAAAATATGTAATTTATCATCTGCATGGATCTGCAAATATATGGCCCAAGTGTTCAGAAGTCTACTAGATTTTGTATATTGGTATATGTATATAGTGCCATCAGTACTGATTTTACAGACTATTACTACAATGTTTCTATTACATTTTAATCCAGGAAGTGCCATGGGAAAGTTGTTATTTAGCTCAGGCACCTTAAGCTGGCCATAGATGGATTGAAATTCACCCAGTTCATTTGATCCATGTATGGGTACTGTGGTTATACAGAAGTCAATCTACGGATCAACTTTTGTACAACCGCCCTCCTGGAAAATTTCTTCTGGATCAGTGTGCAGGGTATATAGCCTGTGCATTCTTATGGCGAGGGAACATCCACTATACTACTCAATGTGCATGCCATATGACCTCGTCACAGCTCCTGCTCCAACAGCACATGGCATTAAGTTGTATATGTTCCTCTGCTACTGTATTCACCTCTGTTGAAAAAGTATAGCGTATCACATACAACCACTGCAACCTATTTGACCTCTAAAAATGTTGGCATTTGTGATCGTTTATACTTCATATATAGCCCGATTGTAGCATGAGTTTGCACAAAACATTTTTAATGTAAAATAATCTTGCCCCATGTATTTTAGGAACAGTTAGATCATAATAGACTTGTATCTTAAAGTACAAATAAGATTGGTTTACATGATGGGATCCTGCAAGAATACAAACTATACCTCCATACCTCACATTTTGGCACAATTTTTGGGGTGCAGAAAATTGCAAGACGTAATCAGAAAATGAATGGTTTATTTATAGGGCTAGTTCACTTCTCATAAAGTAGTCCTATTTTCATTACTAATGCGTTAACATTTTACTTGAGATTTAAACCTTGTACACAGTAAGTTTTTTTTCATTCAAAAAAAAAAAAAAAATACCCCTGACAGATCACAGTACTAACACAAACTATGTCAGTGCAGCGATCTCCCTCGCTGTGCCATGGGGACTACCCCCCTCCGCCAGGATACACTGGTCAGTGCTGGCAACCATTGGCTGACAGCACTGATCAGATGTCAGTTGGCTGCTGGTTTTTTGAGCATGCTCGTTCGTCAGAAGCTGGCCATAAGATTGGCTCCTGTCAGACAGGCAGCTGTACACACAGGCTGAAAATGATCCTGTTTCTACTGTACCAGCTGATATTCGGCCTGTGTACCCCAGTCTCTGCACCATCCTTGTTAAGATACAATCCTGTTGTTGATGAGATTGTGCTAAATCCAATTCTGTGCTGTTCAGTTCCATATCCATCTCAGTAGGTTTGACTGCCTCCAGTACAGAACCGAGATATGAGTCTATGGGTATCTGGTAAATCTCAGTGGAAAGTCTTAAGCTGGCCATAGATGGAGCAATATTCAGCCTGTTGGCTGATCAAAAAAACAACAATCCATGTATGGTCAGCCTTACACTGTGTACACACATGCACTGGATGCCCTCACAACTGACACTCGCCTCCTTACTCTCCTTTTTATTTATATGCATCAGGCAAAAACAGCATTATATGTAAAAACGTTTAAGAAAAATTCTACCAGGGAAAGATTTAAAATTAATCAATAATATACTAGTTTCAATCTCAAATTACTAAATTTGTTAGTAAACCCACAACAGTAAAATCAGTCTGTATATATAGTAAAGCATTCTTGTTATACTCACTGTGAAACTTAAGGGGTTTTATCCTCTGCATTGTGTGAAAAGGCTGCTTGATCCTGACTTCTCTGATCATCCCCTTCTTCCAGTGTCCCTCTCTTATCACCTGATAAGACATTGTTTGTAGTCACTCTGCACATGCTCAGTTTGGTGTGTATTACTAGAGAGGCCTTTGTTCCCGTGGGAGAGTGCATGCGATCAGCACAAGGCCAATCAGCACTGTCCAGGACAGAGGTTAAGGGTCCTGCATCCTCCTAGAGCAGAATGAAAACTCGTCCATGAAAACTAAGAGCTTTAACATGTGCTCTGCTGGACACTGATAGAAGTCACAAGACTGCTCTAACTGCTGTTGAGAAAAGGTATTTAGCAGTTTATATTTACTAAAATAATTGCATTTCCATGTTGTGTGTGTGTGGGAGACCAGATATAGTGAATGCAGGGTCTTGGGTTTAGTAACACTTTAATACATTTTCTAATAGGCTGCATAGAAACCAACTTGTTAAGAGCAAATACACTATGCTGCATAGTAAGGCCAATTGTATACATTAATTTTCCAGAAACTGTAATCGCCTAGGCCCTTTTGCCAGTTAGATCGTCACGTTTCTTTTCTTTGTAAGTTTTTTGTAAGAACATGTTCACGTAATGGCTACTTTAAGAGCTTTTGAAAATAATGGTTGCCAATACAATTTAACATCACAAAGAAAAGCACCAGATACCACCCTCATCTACATTTTACAGCAGAGCAAGCGTTTATTAATACATGATGTGATCTCATGTATTTTGCTTAATTTTCAAGCACAAGTAAAATACACAATGAAATCCTATTTTTTTTAACGGGGCAATAAACATGTTGCATTGTGGTGCATTAAAAAGTCCTGCATACTGTTTCTTTGGTGCCTTGACTTGCATTCTTCATGCAAGTCAGCTAAAATGGGGTCTTCAAAAAAAAAAAAAAAAACCCCAACAAAGAAAAAACAAAAACAAAAAACAAAACAGTAACACGTTTTCTGGTGTGATTGCGGCAAAAAGGTTATGGAAAAAGGACTTTGCATAATTGATCATTCTTAATTTGAAAGTGTTTAACACACCCATGATAAAAGTGTGGTTTCCTCCACTTTGCAACTAGGTGTTTGTAGCTTAGCTTCGAGGGTTGCTAGGAAATTTAGATCTTAAATTGATAGACACTTTAAAATAGAAGGTTAGGAGCCATGTTCCTTTTGTACTGTTTTGCCCAAAAGGATAGTGGACTTAGAGGAGCTAGCCTTCTTAAAAAATGAATTCTCACTTTTTACTTTCGAGTGGTATCCTTCAATCAACTCATGCCTGAAATGATAGAAAATGCAAGGAATAAAAGCCTGCAAAAGTAAAATGTTAAGCTGCAAAAAGGCAACTTTCATAAGCATTTGCCCCCTTTAACATGCCGAAATAGTACATTGTTATTCTAAGTCATCAAAATTACAATTCTTTTGCGTATTTATGTTTCAGTTCATCCATTCATAGACTCAAGGAACTCTTAGTTTATCTACATGACTTTCCAACTTCTCAAAAATATTCTTACACATTTTTGTCCCAGACTAACCAGCTATTCACTTCTAGATATTGGACTAGAATATAAATAACTGAGCCAAGCATTGATTGTTTGGTGTGTTATGTCTTTTCAAAATAAGCAAAATTTGTGCGCTCAATTCATAGCAGGTAAGCTATTCTTATAAAATCATTTAATACATATTTGTACAATTATATTACAGCTTGTTTCGGAGTAGTGGCCATAAAAATCCTTTTGTTACGAAACGTAAAAAAACAAAAAAACAAAAAACAAAAAAACAATAATGAAATAAAAAATAAAGCAAATATCAACAGAGCAAGTGAGATTTCATTCAAAAACCTCTGTAAAATGTAGCGCTCAATCACTTATGAATTCCCCATTTGCCAGCAATTGAATTACAGTTACTGCCCAGGTTATCTGTTACAAGTTCAGTTTCAACAAATTCTGAAAATGTGGGCTTTTGTAGTTACTTTTGTTACCTAAAAAACTGTAAAGTATATCTAAGGTTACATTGTCCAAGAGATTCATAAAGCCAATCACACATTATAGTATGTGTGCTTACACTCCGCAAACAATTTTATTGTATGAACCCTGAACCAGCCAGCGCTTTGCCATGTATTCCTATTGGCTCAGCCTGTTCACAGGAACAGTCAAGTGCAGTTATTTCTTTAAAACAAAACAAAAAATTGAAACATTAATTCCTATATTTCTGTACAAATGATCCACTCATCGTTGCAATGGTATATGAGATAATCCCTCTGGATCTAATCTGAATATCTGACCTGCCATTACTGGTTGACTGGTCACTTTTTTTTGTCTTTTTAAACATAGCTACCCTCCCTAGTGGTGCATTGAACACAGAAATTGGTATCCAGTGCAGTTAAAAACTGTAGACCTCATTCTGTTCTATTTGTGTAATTTCTACAGTTACAGCCATACATCCAGCCCATGTTTTAAAAGTGAAATCCAATTCTGAGACCAACAGAAAAAAGATTATTCCCATTGCAATTGCAAGTCGGTAGTATCCAAAAAGTCAGTGGAGAACATACTTGGAATAGTTGAGCCCAAGGGAGTAAGAGAAGAGGCTGAATTGGGCATGGTAATGTCCAGCCACTCCATGTTGTCCAGGTTGGTGTCTTGAAGGTCTAGGGACAAGCAGCTGTTTGCAGTGAATGGCGTGTCCGTGGTTTCCATGGGTGTTGGATCATGGTCCAGTATGCTATGGTGCTGGAGAAGATCATTGTTCAAGTCGTCTATTAGAGAAAATGTATCTCTGCCGTCACTGTGACTATCCAGGTGAGGAATGTTAGTTTCTGATGGCAGAGTGCCATCTAAGAATGCTTCCAGCTGACTTTCTAAGCTAATAGACAGACTGTTTGTGGGCTCCAAAGACAGAGGAGGCGCTACATGTATCTGTGGTGGTGGCCTTGATACCACGGTGTTTACTGGCATGGTGGTTACATTGGCAGTCACGGGTCGCATTTTTGATATCGGGGAAGGCTCTTCTTTCACAAGAGG